>NC_134687.1:589477736-589777736 GCF_050947455.1 Rhinoderma darwinii
TGGACCACAAGTGGGTGCACGCCTCAATAGGACCGTATCCGCGGTCCCCAATATCAGATAGACAAAATAGTCGAGGAGACAGCACTTCCAAAATATGTCAGCTTTTCAATCACCCGTGCGACGTTTCAGTGCTTGAGAAAAGTCCTGCTGGACTGAAACGTCGCACGGGTGATTAAAAAGCTGACATATTTTGAAAGTGCTGTCTCCTCGTCTATTTTGTCTGTCTCCCTATCCTGACATTAAAGATGCGTTTGTGAAAGAAATAAAAATTTTATTCTTGAGGGGTGTAGTTTCCAAAATGGGGTAACTTTTGGGGGTTTCTACTGTTTTGGTCCCTCCAGGGCGTTGAAAACACGACATGGCACCGAAAACCATTCCAACAATATCTGCGCTCCAAATGGCACTCCTTCCCTTCTGAGCCCTGCTGTGGCTCTAAACAGCCGTTTTTTACCACATTGCCGTAATCGGGAGAAATTGCTTTACAAATGTTGGGGTGCTTTTTCTCCTTTATTCCTTATAAAAATTAGAAAATTCTATATTTTTTCAGAAACAAAGTAGATTTTAATTTTCACAGACTAATTCCAATAAATTCAGCAAAAAACCTGTAGGGACTGTCGCCCAGTTGTACACCGTCGCCTAGGACGGGCTGTGCAAGTAGGCAGGGACTGAGTGGCGGGTAGATTAGGGCTAACCTGTCTGTCTCCCTATCCTGACATTACACATATTGGGGACATTATACTGTTTGGGGAGCTGATATGGGGGACATTATACTGTATGGGGGCTGATATGGTGTGCACTATACTGTATGGGGAGCTGATATGGGGGCATTATACTGTATGGGGGGGCATTATACTGTAAGGGGAGCTGATATTGAGGGGCATTATACTGTATGGGGGGCATTATACTGTATGGGGAGCTCATATGAGGGGCATTATATTGTATGGGGAGCTCATATGGGGGCATTATATTGTATGGGAAGCTCATATGGGGACAATATACTGTATGGGGTGCTGATATGGGGGCATTTTACTGTATGGGGCAGCTATGTGGGGCATTATACTGTGGGGGCTGATATGGAGAGCATTATACGGTATGGGGCTGTTATGGGGGGCATTATACTGTATGGGGTAGTTATGGGGCATTATACAGTGTGGGGCAGCTATGGGAGCATTATACTGTGTGGGGGTACATTATACTATGGGGGCTGTTGGGCAAGGCGTCTGGGCATAGGCGTGTGCAGGGGTCTGATGATGGTGGTGTTGGGGAGGGGTAGGGGGGCCCAAGCTGAATTCTTGCACCCGGGCCCATGAGCCTTTAGCTACGCCCCTGATCACGTCCTCTCAATTCACTTCCTGACCTCAGAGCAGGCGCTGAAAAGACAGACCGTCAACAACCTGACCCCCACGTTGTACACTGATTATGACCTGGACATTGGGTATGTTTAAAGATAAATTTCATCTGGTAAAGTCTAAACAACACATTAATTCCAATGAAAAGGGGAATACCACGCTAATAAAGTAAACTGCTAATAAAGAGTGATTATTTACTTGCATTCGCAGCTGCAAATCAGGGGAAAACCAGAGCGTAGAACCTGCACCACTTTTGTCACTGGAAATAATATACATTTCATAAGAATGTTCAGTTTATATCTGTATATCAATGACTATTAATACTGTATACTTTGTAGAGAATTTCCTGTACAAAGTTCAGTCCACAGGTATAACAAAGGTTTCTCACAGCAGCCTCAGATCAGTTTCCTAAAGGGAACTTACCACTCATACAGGTCCCTTTCGGATAAAGTAATGAATGGATTTCCTAATAATGCGGCAATTGTTCCCGATAATTGCCCTGTGTAAACAGGGCTGCGATCAGCAGATGAACGAGCAAACGTGTTTATCTGCTTATCGTATCGTTTTAGCTGCCTAAAATATTATCGTTGTCGGCAGCACATTTCCCTGTGTTAACAGGGAGAAGTGCTGCCGATATAATAATAATGCATGGGGACGAGCGATCAGAGTAACAAGCCCTCATCGCTATACTAGCTCCATGTGAAAGGAGTAAACGAGCGCCGATCAACGAGCTGTCTCGTTGATCGGCGCTCTTTAGACGGCCCAGGATGGGCCGTGTAAGAGGACCTTCAATATCACGTTTTTAAAGCGGGGGCTTATAAACTTATTGGTACCAACGGCTGAGGTTGCAAACTTTCTCCCATTTTAGTTACTTTCTACATCACATATTTTCGAATAAGGAGTATGAGGCCCCATGCGCACAACCGCATTGGTTTTGGAGTCCGCAAAACCATGGGTCCGCCGTGGTCCATCAAACTGCAAATAAAACATTGTTTTGCATCCGTGTGTCATGAGGACTCATGGATCCACAACAATTCACTAGTATTGGTGAATTCGCAAATCCGGACGTTAAAATGACATGTCCTTAGTTTTTGCAGTCCGGATTTGCAGCCCCCACACGGATCTGTGTAAACCACAGTATTGTGCATGGGGCTATAGAAATGAATGGGTCCGCAATTTATCCACAACAAAAATGTGGATAAATTGCGGCCACAAATGCACGGTCGTGTGCATGAGGCCTAAGGGGTTAGCAATAGTGTTCCTGTATTATGCTCAGAGAGGTTTAGTGGTGAATACCTAATATCTCTGGAGATCTAGGGTGCTGAAGGTGCTAATAGCGATATCTGTAATGCTCTAGATTGGTTATGGGTTAATACTTAACCCTTTCAGAACCAAGGCTTTCATATTACTGAATGTTTATGAAAAAATAAAAATTCACCTTCTGGAATGGCACATTTTGTAAGGCACTACAGTGTATGGTGAGAGGACCCCTGGGAATTTTAATATTGTCCCATGTAATGTTTTACACCCCTTCCCCCTTATTTTTCAATAATGGCCTGTAGAGAAGTCTAAAACGGGGTTGTCTATAGCAATTACCCATGTGAACATTTTTTTTTTTCGTTTTTACTTTGCCCAAATATTTGTACTTGTTTGCGGCACAGATTGGGCTTTAACCCCTTCAAGACACAGCTTGTTTTGGCCTTCAGGACACAGCCAATTTTTTCAAATCTGACATGTTTCACATTATGTGGTAATAACTTCGGAATGCTTTTACCTATCCAAGCGATTCTGAGATTGTTTTCTCGTGACACATTGGACTTTATGTTACTGGCAAAATTTGCTCGATACATTAAACATTTTGCGAAAAATTGCAAAAATTATCATTTTTCTAAATTTATATGTATCTGCTTGTAAGACAGATGGTAATACCACACAAAATTGTTGCTAATTAACATCACCCATATGTCTACTTTAGATTGGCATCGTTTTTTGAACATCCTTTCATTTTTCGATGACATCACAAGGCTTAGAACTTTAGCAGCAATTTCTCACATTTTCAAGAAAATTTCAAAAGGCTATTTTTACAGGGGCCAGTTAAGTTGTGAAGTGGATTTTATATATTAGAAACCCTCGATAAGTCACCCCATTTTAAAAACTTCACCCCTCAAAGTATTCAAAACAGCATTTAGAAAGTTTCTTAACCCTTTAGATGTTTCACAGGAATTAAGGCAAAGTAGATGTGACATTTTCAAATTTCTTTTTTTTTTTGCAGAAATTCCATTTTCATCTATTTTTTTTGTAACGCAGAAAGTTTTACCAGAGAAACGCAACTCAATATCTATTGCCCAGATTCTGCACTTTTTAGAAATACCCCACATGTGGCCCTAGTGCACTTATTGACTGAAGCACAGGCCTCAGAAGCAAAGGAGCACCTAGAGTATTTTGGGGCCTTTTTATTAGAAAATATTTTAGGCTCCATGTCGGGTCTGAAAGGCTCTTGCGGCACCAAAACAGTGGAAATCCCATAAAAGTGACCCCATTTTGGAAACTATACCCCTTGAGGAAATTATCTAGGGGTATAGTGAGCATTTTGACCCCGCAGGTTTTTTGCAGAAATTATTGGAAGTAGGCCGTGAAAATGAAAATCTACATTCTTTCAAAGAAAATGTAGGTCTAGCTAATTTTTTCTAATTTCCACAAGGACTAAAAGGAGAAAATGCACCACTACTTTTGTAAAGCAATTTCTCCCTAGTAAAACAATACCCCGCATGTGGTCATAAACGGCGGTTTGGACACACGGCAGGGCTTAGAAGGGAAAGCGCGCCATTTGGCTTTTGGAGCTCAAATTTAGCAGGAATGGTTTGCGGAGACCACGTCGCATTTGCAAAGCCCTAAGGGACCAAAACAGTGAAAACACAAAAAAAGTGACTCCATTTAGGAAACTACACCCCTTGAAGAATCCATCTAGGGGTGTAGTAAGCATTTTGAACCCACAGGGGTTTCATAGATTTTCTTAGAATTGGGCAGTGAAGATTAAAAAAAAAATCCTTTATCTTCAATAAGACGTAGTTTTAGCTGAAAATGTTTCATATTCTCAACAAATAAATGAAAAAAAGCACCCCAACACTTGTAAAGCAACTTCTCCTGTGTACGGCAATACCATATATGTGGTCATAAACTGCTGTTTGGGCACAGAGTAGGGCTCATAAGGGAAGGAGCGCCATTTGGCTTTTGGAGTACAGATTTTGCTGGATTGGTTTCTGGTCGCTATGTCGCATTTGCAAAGTCCCTGTGGGACGAAAACAGTGGAAACCCCCCAGAAGTGACCCCATTTTGGAAACTACACCCCTGAAGGTATTCACCTAGGGGTGTAGTGAGCATATTAACCCCACAGGTGATTGGCAGAAATTGGTGTGCACTCGATGTTGCAGAGTGAAAATGGTTTTTCAATAGATATGCCAATATGTGGCGCCCAGCTTGTGCCACTGGAGATACACACTCCAAAAATTGTTAAAAGGGTTCTCCCGGGTATGCCGATGCCATATATGTGGGAGTAAACTGCTGTTTGGGCACACTGTAGGGTTCAGAAGGGAGGTAGCGCCATTTGGCTTTTGGAGCGTGGATTTTGCTTGTAGTAGTTTTGTTTTGAGTCTTACTGGTGTTTCCGTTTATAATGAGGGGGTACATGTAAGGCGGGCGGAGTATATAAGGGGCATATTCAGGTGGTATAGTGGGGTAAAAAAAACAATGAAATAATTCATAGATGTGTGTTATGCTGTGACACAATCCTTTCTGCACAGGCCGGTGTCGCACTAATAAATGGTCTTTACTTATTTACCACACTCGGCACCTTTGAAGTTTGGGGAATTTTGCTGGGAAAGTTTTCTCCTGGTATAATACGGGCGCCCTCACTTCCAGCAGATATGTTTGGGCCCTCCCCTTCCTGGTTCCCTAATTTTAGGGGCCTTGATAATTCGCCACTTTAAACAGAAAAAACGTTCCCCTCGGGCCGGCACAACTGCATATTTTTATTTCCTGGCTTATTGGTGCCTTGACTCATTTTATTTTTTAATAGATGTAGTGGTATGAGGGCTGTTTTTTTTTGTGAGATGAGCTGTAGTTTTTATTGGTACCATTTTGGGGTACATGCGACTTTTTGATCACTTGTTATCCTTTTTTTTTGGGAGGCAAGGTGACCAAAAAACAGCAATTCTGGCATATTTTTTTAGTTCTTTTTATACAGCGTTCACCACGCATTATAAATTACATGTTAGCTTTATTCTGCGGGTCAGTCCGATTCCGGTAATACCTAATTTCTAGCACTTTTTTTATGTTTTACAACTTTTTGCACAATAAAATAACTTTTGTAAAGAGAATGGATTTTTTCTGTCGCCAAGTTGTGAGAGCCATAATGGTTTTACATTTTTCGTCGACGGAGCTGTATGAGGGCTTGTTTTTAGCGAGGCGAGTTAAAGTTTTTATAGGTACCATTTTTAAGTACATACGACTTTTTGATCACATTTTATTTCAATTTTTGGAAGACAAAGTGACCAAAAAATAGCAATTATGTCAGTATTTTTTCGCTATTTTCTTTACGGCATTCACTGTGCGGAATAAATAACATAATATTTTTATAGTTCAGGTCGATACGGTCGCAGCGATACCAAATATGTATGGCTTTATTATTATTTTTTTCAATAATAAATGACTTGGTAAAGGAAAAAGGGTGATTTGTGTTATTATTTGAAACTTTTATTGTATTTTTAACAACTTTTATTTTTACTTTTTTTGACACTTTTTTTTTACACTTTTCTTTAGTCCCACTAGGGGACTTGAAGGTCTAACTGTTTGTTTGATGTTCTAATACATTGTACTACCTATGTAGTGCAATGTGTTAGAACTGTGAGTTGTTCACTGACAGCAAGCCGATCAGGCTCCGCCTCCGGGCGGGGCCTAATCGGCTAACGTAATGGCAGATAGGAAGCCATTGTTAGGCATCCTGTTGCCATAGTAACAGTCGCCAGCCTTGCCATCGTATGGCAGGGCTGCCGATTGCATACAAACCACTTTGATGCAGCGATTGCATTGAATCGCTGCATTGAAGGGGTTAATGGCAGGAATCGGAGCTAGCTCCGGTTCCTGCCGATAGATCGGGGTGTCCGCTGTAACATACAGTGGACACCCACTGCTAATGACGCCGGCTCAGCTTCTGAGTTGGAAGCTGAGCCGGCGCCATCTTGCCGATGGTACCGGAAGCCTCCTGGGCCCCGCCGAAGATGGGGCATAGGAGGATTCCGTTACTGGCAGACCGGGAGGTAAGTATTAGCCCTCCGATCACCTTTGCAGCTACCGGCAAACCAGCGATCACGTTGCTGGGGTGCCGGTGACTATAAACTCCTCACATGCTGCGATCTCTATTGAACGCAGCATGTGAGGGGTTAATCGGTCGGATCGGAGGCTAGCTCCAGTCCTGGCCGATACCTCAGGGTGCCAGCTGTAACATACAGCTGTCACCCGGCGGTGATGTCGCTGGCTCAGCTCCTGAGCCAGCTCTATCTGTTTCACGTACAGTTACGTGGAGATGCGGGAAAAGGCCATCTCCCATGACGTAACTGTACTTGAAATGGTGGGAAGGGGTTAATGTGGTACCAAAATGAAAACGTTTACGTTATTAACGTCCTCTCATCATCCCCACTTCCCCTATGACAATCAGAGGCCCCTGAACTGATCAGAATGACAGTGACGCAAATACAGGTCCTAATGTTAGACATAACACTTACTTTGAGCACTGTGTTTAGCACACTCTGTGAATGGGAGATGATCTTTCTGCTTATCGCATGAGGATTGGAAAGACACAGTGGTTCCTTTAATGTAGAATTTATGTTTATGTTCTAGCTGGAGGCATTTACAGCTAGAACATAAAGAGGTAGTCCGGTTGTTTAGCATTTTTACCAGTTTTCACCTATCGTATTGTAATTGCATTTTGTTTTCTTCGGTTACAGATATTCGTCGTGTGTACCACCTTTAAACAAGCACCCTCGTTTGCTTTATTCAAGCGGAGCAACGATCGTTATAGTATAGTGACGAACGATTGTTATTACGATCTTTCGTCCCCATGCATTTGCATCATGTTGACAGGACATCTTCTTGTTTACACAGAGAGATGTGCTGCTGACCAGTGACTAGAGATGAGAAAATCCGATTCTATTGAACTAGCTATCAGATTCAATTTGTTCCGAATAAATTCGTAGCGTATCGAAAGTGCCTCAATAGCCTTAAAAGTCATATATGATATTCTGAGGTGTAACGTCTGTGGTCGCTGACCACGAACTCCTTCCATCCGGTTGACGTCCTTCTCTCCAGAGATGTCTGCACATGCGGCCGTCCTGTTCCACAGTGACCACCAGGGTGCATTTGCAAGCTCAGTCCAGACAATGAGCCAGGTCGCACACAGGTGGGAGATTGAGCTGATTGCTCCCAGAGCAGCCTGGACTATGAGATGGGCTGTGCCCCTATCTGCAATGCCTGAGCCTTGTTGTCGTTATCCTAGTATGTCTATGCAAATGGTCTCCTAAGTGTTTTCCAGTTCCCAGTGTTCCCCGTTCCTGCTACCTGTAACCTGTAAACCGTGCTATCCTGGTCAAGTGCCGCATTGAGCTGAAGTCGTGCTGTGCTGTGTACCACGCCTGTCCTGTTGCGCCACGCCTGGTGCCTGCCTGCTGCCTAGTCCCAGCCGAGCCTGTCTTGCTACTGTCTGAGCTACCACAGGTACACTATACAAACTATAGACTGTGACCTGTGTCCTGTTGGCCAGCTGCCATACCGTCAAGGCGGTACGGGCCAGTGGGTCCACATACCCAATGTGACAGTAGGCTCAGGCCATGGACCCCGCTGGTCAATCCAAGATCATGACGACGTCACAGGAGATGCAGGCGGATATGCTAGACCTCCGGTCTCGACAGGAGCAACTCCTCCAGGCATTGAACATTATTGCATGTCAGCTGGAGGTGCAAGCTGCCGTTCCTACTACTACACCTCCTGGCAGTGCTGATCGCAGGTCCCGTTCATCGTCTCTCTCCTCACTGTCAGGGCCCTTGCATGGGCGAACCCTATCTGGGAGAGACAAGGACCAGAGACCCGTGACTTCCAGGTGTTCCTACAGACATTTTGCACAGTGTTTGAGGAGCCTGGACGAGTCTTGTCTGCAGCCGCCTCCTTGCTGAACCTACGCCAGGGAGACACCTCCGTGGGCGAGTACGCCATCCACTACCGCACCCTGGCAGGAGAACTATTGTGGAACAATAAGGATATGTGCACACACACTAATTACGTCCGTAATTGACGGACGTATTTCGGCCGCAAGTACCGGACCGAACACAGTGCAGGGAGCCGGGCTCCTAGCATCATACTTATGTACGACGCTAGGAGTCCCTGACTCGCTGCCGGACAACTGTCCCGTACTGTAATCATGTTTTCAGTACGGGACAGTTGTCCTGCAGCGAGGCAGGGACTCCTAGCGTCGTACATAACTATGATGCTAGGAGCCCGGCGCCCTGCACGGAGTTCGGTCCGGTACTTGCGGCCGAAATACGTCCATCAATTACGGACGTAATTAGTGTGTGTGCACATACCCTTAGGCCTTGGTGGCTACATTCTGTCAGGGACTGTCTCCTAGGATTAAGGATGAGCTGGCCGCACGAAATCTACCATCTACCCTGAATGCCCTCATCCTTCTGGCCGCCCGGATTGATATAAGGATCCGAGAACGGTTCCAAGAAGCTCGTCGGGGGGTGGGGGGGGGAGACTCACTATTCTGGTTCCTACTCTGCAGCAACCCCTTCCGTCCTCTGATGCTGATACTCCTATGGAGTCTGTGAGGACGGACCAGTTTAAGCTGTCTACCCAGGAGAGACAACGCAGATGCACCTCGGGACTCTGTCTATATTGCAGCCTCGGAGGCTATCTTGTGCGTCTGTGTCCCCAAAAGCCCCAGAGCCTAGGTTTGGTGGGAGAGACAACCCTGGGCAAAGAAGGACTTTCGTCTAAATTGTCCTTCCCCATGACCATAGTGTCCGGCGAGAAAACGCATCGGGTCTCTGCGTATCTGGACTCTGGATCCGCTGCTAATTTCATTCGTAGAGACCTGGTGGATCTTATCCAATTGCCCACAACCCCTCTGGAGGGGTTGGATGGTTGCATTTGTGAATGGACTACCTCTGCAAGACCCAATTGTAGCTGTGACCAAGCCGCTGAGGCTCCAAGTGGGAGCCCTCCATTCTGAGCTCTTTTTGTTCTTTGTCCTGGATAAATCTGTCAATCCTGTGCTGCTGGGTCTACCCTGGCTCCGACTAAATGCCCCTGTCCTGGACTGGAATTCTGGAGAGATTTTTCCAGTGTGGTCCCGAGTGCCTCGACCACTGCCTGGTAAAGATTCATTCGGCTCAGCCTCTGACTCAGTCCTTGGCAGGATTGCCTGGTCATTTTTGTGCATTATCGGATGTCTTCAGCAAGAAAGAGGCTGAGTCGCTGCCCCCACACCGGGCTTATAACTGTCCTATCTACCTAGTTCCTGGTGCATCCATTCCCCATGGCAGGGTATATCCTCTCTCTGTGCCAGAGACTCTGTCCATGTCCGCCTATCTTAAGGAGAACTTGGAGAGGGGCCTCATACAGAAGTTTTCCTTCCAGGCAGGAGCTGGCCGGGTTCTTCTTCGTCAAGAAAAAGGATGGTTCTCTGCATCCTTGCATTGACTACCGGGGTCTCAACCAGATCACGGTAAAAAATAGGTATCCGTTGCCTTTGATTTCTGAACTGTTTGATCACATACGTGGAACCAAGATTTTTTCAAAGCTAGACCTGCGTGCGGCTTACAACCTAATCCGGATTCGCCGGGTTGACGAATGGAAGATGGCATTTAACACCCGTGACGGACACTATGAATATCTAGTAATGCCCTTCGGTCTGTGTAATGCTCTCGCGGTCTTCCAAGAGTTCGTTAATGACATCTTCCGTGACCTCCTCTATGTATGTGTTGTGGTCTATCTTGAAGACATCTTGATTTTTTCTTCAGATCCAATGACTCATCGGAGACATTTCAAGTTTTGCTACGGTTAAGGGAGAATCGTCTGTACGCCAAGTTGGAGAAGTGCGTGTTTGAGAAAGATGCTCTACCCTTCCTGGGCTACATCATCTCGAATCAAGGTCTCAAGATGGATCCTGAAAAGGTAAAGGCCGTCCTGGAATGGCCACGCCCTCAAGGCTTGAGGGCCATACAGCACTTCCTGGGATTCTCCAATTTCTACAGACAGTTCATTCCA
Source organism: Rhinoderma darwinii (assembly GCF_050947455.1). Taxonomy (NCBI): domain Eukaryota; kingdom Metazoa; phylum Chordata; class Amphibia; order Anura; family Rhinodermatidae; genus Rhinoderma; species Rhinoderma darwinii. The sequence goes on from NC_134687.1 coordinate 589,488,404, forward strand.
AACTTTTCCTCACTGACATCTCCTATCTCTAACCTCACCAAGAAAGGCATGAATGCCAAGGTGTGGACTCCAGAGGAGGAAGCCACATTTAATAGCCTGAAGAGTGCCTTCACGTCAGCCTCGATCCTCCATCATCCAGATGTTTCTTGAAAGTTCTTGTTGGAGGTGGACGCCTCTTATGTCGGTGCTGGTGCAATTCTATTCCAGAGAGGTTCCAAGGGCAAGTCAATGGTATGTGGCTATTACTCCAAGCTCTTCTCTTACGCAGAACGCAACTACTCGATTGGGGATCGGGATTTACTGGCCATCAAATTGGCTCTGGAGGAGTGGAGACATGTATTACACGGAGCAGTTCATCCCATCTTGATATTTACGGACCATAAGAACATTACTTATCTCCATACGGCCCAACGACTGAATCCCCGTCAGGCCAGGTGGTCGCTGCCCTTTGCCCGGTTCCAGTTTGAGCTCCACTACCATCCGGCTGACAAGTGAGGGCCGATGCCTTGTCCAGGTGGTTCGAGACAGAGGACACTATGGAGTCTCCACAGAATATTATTAATCCGTTCTGCATCATCCCTGTCCACCCTCTGCAAGTTAGAGACATTCCCCCGGGGAGGACTTTTGTGCGTCTGGCAGACAGAGGAAGAATCCTCCGCTGGGGACACTGACAGGTCACGCAGGTGTCTGTAAGACCCAAGACTTGATCGCTAGTCAGTTCTGGTGGCCCACGGTGCCCAAAGACATCACAAACTTTGCCTCCTCTTGCACGGTGTGCGCAGCAAATGAAGTTGCCCACTCCAAACCAGCGGGACTGCTCCAGCCGCTGCCTGTGCCCGATGCCCCCGGGCAACATATTGCTATGGACTTTCTCACGGACCTGCCTCCCTCTGCGGATGCAGGATGGTCTGGGTGGTGGTGGACCGATTTTTGAAGATGGCTCACTTCGTTCCGCTGACCGGTCTTTCTTCTGCATCTCGACTGGCCGTCCTCTTCATCCAACACATCTTCCACCCGCACGGCTTGCCTAGGCATAGTGTGTCTGATCAGTAGGTTCAGTTAACCTCGAAGTTCTGGAGAGCCCTGTGAGGACTCCTCCGTCTGATGTTGGACTTTTCCTCAGGATACTATCCTCAGTCCAATAGTCAAGTGGAGAGGATCAACCAAATCACGGAGAACTACCTACGCCACTTCATCTCCAAGCAGCATGATGACTGGGTGCAGCTTCTTCCTTGGGCCAAGTTCTCGTATAATAATCATACTAGCGAGTCCACAAGAAATACATCATTCTTCATAGTTTACGGCCAACACCCACGACTCCCTCTTCCGGTGTCCATTATGTCCGAAGTGCCCACAGCTTATTCTGCTTTTAAGGACTTCCTGTGGATCTGGCAGCAGACCCAATCCTCCATTCTGCTGGCGGTGGACCACATGAAACGAAAGGCAGACACAAGGAGAAGAGAACCTCCCCAGTTTTACCAAGGTACCAATGGCTTTTTACTCTGTTTGAAAAAAGAATTGTCACTTGTACACAGACTGTTGTATAACAGCGCTGTGAAACTGCTTAAAGCAGAATCATATGCTAATTTTTGGTGGCACTATGTTAGCAATAAGATATATTCAAAACAATAAGTGACATCACGTACGTGACGTCTGTATCAGCGGGCAGCGGCACGCTATCAGCACCAGGATTTAAATTGAAATGAAAATATGTATATTTTTTTTTCAAGAGAAAATGGGCCCTTGGATACAGACTTAAGTATAATGGCTCTGTATAAATGCTTGACACAGAACAATATTGCAATTTTTGGTGGCACTATTAGATATATGCAAATAAATGAGTGATGTCCCATCCGTGACATCTGTTTCAAAAGGTAGTGGCACGCTATCAGCACCAGGAATAATATTATTAAAGACGATTTGTGAATAATGTGATGAAGCATGAATTGTATAGCTGCAGCAGCACCGACTTACAGCCATGTTTGCCTGACTGTGCCTGCCTAATAACTAACACACTGACAAGGACTTATGCGGAACTAAACCAGGAATCTATTGTAAGATATTTCGTATCTTCTGCAAACATTAAGTGTGATATTTAAAAAAATTAATTCCAAATTCAACATCACTTATAATCAATTTAGGTATCAGTATTCCCAAGACAAATCTCAGGATAACAATTTATATTAAGAATTCAGATGGTGTCATAGCAAATAAACTTTACGCTCTAATAATATTATTTTAAGCATTTATAATGTCGATTACGTATTGGAATTTCTAGATTACTATTCAATTATACATTCATGAGAAAAAGGGTTAAACAGTTATAAAAACGTACAACACATTCACTTTTAGTTTGTATTTTTAGATTCTTATATGGAGATGTATTTGTCAGAAAATATGCTAATATCATACATATGTAATTTTAATATACTTTATAACCCTTTTAATATATAATACTATTTAAAGGGAATGTGTTGCCAGCAAAACATGTTTTTTTTTTTTTTTTTTTAATTAAACAGTTAGTGTATAGGTGATTAAACATTGTTGTAATTTTTTTTTTTTCACGAGTCAGGAAATATTATAAATTGGATTCAATTTATAATATTTCCCAGCACTGGTCACTAGATGGAGCCATTCCCAAAATTGCAGCATTGCATGTGGTAAAGCAACCACATTGCTTTATGCTGCAAAATTGGGTAAAAATCCCTCGCTCTAGTGAGCTCTCAGAATCCCCCCCTCCTTTATCCTGGCTAGTGCCGGAATAAACGAGGGGTTTGAACGGTCTAACCTCCTACACTGTGTGTCGCCATTTTTTGAGCTAACACACAGTGTAGAAGGTTAACATACAGTAGTAAACACACTGAAACACGAACATACATAGAAATAACTTACCTGCTCCAGTCGCCGCCGCTCCCTCCGGTCCATCCGCTCCGTCTGCTGCCGCTGCTCCATGTGCACAAGTCCGGAAGCCGCGACCGGAAGTAGTAATCTTACTGTCCGGCCGCGACTTCCGGTCCACATTTCAAATTGAACTGTGTGGGAGCGGCGCATGCGCCGTTCCCACACAGCGGCGTACACAAAAGTGGATGGAACGGGCCCCGTTCGCAGTCCCTATGGGACTGGAGCTGCCGTATTCCATGTCTGTATGTGTCGTTAATCGACACATACAGAAATGGAAAAAAAAATGGCAGCCCCCATAGGGAAGAAAAAGTGTAAAAATAAAAATAAGTAACACACAAACACACAAATTAATCCAAACGTTTTTAATAAAGCACTAACATCTTTAACATATTAAAAAAAAAATTTTGGTGACACTGTTCCTTTAAGTTCTCTTTTGATGTACACATCTTTGATTTTTAGCCATTAGATCTAATATTATCCAGTAAATGAGCTAAACTCCTTAAGGACACATGGGTGTAAGCTATTTTCTGTAAAATGATTATTCATATTAATTTTGTCTTATTTATTTTTAGTCTAAGAATTGTGTGAACCACGTTGGATTATAGAAATATCTTCTCTCTGTAATGTCATTGCTGCACGATGGGCTAGTAGCCGGTCCACATCATTTACAGCTCAATATCTGTTTATTTTTAATGTGTGTTTTCAATGCTCTCTATTGCTTCTCAGCCTTTTGTTTAATATCAAACTCCTATTTTGAGAACTGACTTGTAGGTACTCTGGTACAATATCCTTCAGATTGAGGGTGTCGTTGCTTTGAAGTGACCTGCTTCTATTGCAGAAGGCTTAGTCTAGGTTGAAAACAAGCAATTACCCCTTCTTGACTCTTAGGGTATGTTCACACGGCGGGGGTCCGTAACGGCTGAAATTACGGGGATGTTTCAGCCTGAAAACATCCCCGTAAATTCAGCCGTACCGGCATGTGCAGGCGCTTGAACGCCGCGTCAATTACGGCCGTAATTAGCGCTGCTATTCATTGGAGTCAATGAATAGCGGCTCCAATTACGGCCAAAGAAGTGACAGGTCACTTCTTCTACGCGGGCGTCTATTTACGCGCCGTCATTTGACAGCGGCGCGTAAATATACGCCTCGTGTGAACAGACAAACGTCTGCCCATTGCTTTCAATGGGCAGTTGTTTGTCAGCGCTATTGAGGCGCTATTTTCAGACGTAATTCGGGGCAAAAACGCCCGAATTACGTCCGTAAATAGGCCGTGTGAACATACCCTTATGAATCTGCATCTATTGACTTTTGCAGGAATGGTGTGGAGCACTACTTACCCTAATTTTTTTTTTTTTAAATCTGGTTTTCTGTGATGAAAGAATTTTCCTAGGATGCAGATACATGCTGATATGCCGATGAGATTCTGCTCAGCTTGTTAGATTGCACCAAGAGTAGATTAGGGCTTATTATGTGACTTTTCTGAACAGTATGTTTTTGAATGAGGAAGACCATAGGGTAGAGAGGATTGCAGTCATGCCAAAAATAAGGTGTATTTTCTCTTGTTCTGGAAGCTGATTTTGTTAAATTTACGCAAGTTAATGCAAGTATGGAGACACCTTGCCAAATTGTAATTAGCATAGGACTCACATCAAAGGAAAGTGTGTTCATAATGTTTGCAGGAAGATCATGAATTTAGGCTTATTTTGAATTTTTTGTGGGCATGTGAAGCATTGCCTGAAGTAAAAGTAAGAAATGTTACAACTGTCCCTAGAACTGCTCCGAAGGAAACCCCACTTCAAAATGTTATTATTGAATACATTTTTCAGTTAAAAAAAAAAAAGCATGCCCTAAAAACAATGCACTTCTTTGACACAATGTGTTAACAGGCATTCTAAAAATCATATTCACAACAAAGTAACTTTTACTGTAGCAAGGCTACTTGTTTGTACATCATTATATAGATAATGGCAGATTTAATTTTTAGAATGACTAGGATGGAGATATAAGTTATGACAGTTTTCCACAGATATACTGATATTCATAAAGTATCTTTTAGATTATTTAACGTGGTGTGAAAATAAATTATTGCTAAAGTGGTATCCTCTACTATCTCTGCTTTGTGTATACAGTACGTACTATGTTTGCTATATCAGTTTATAGTCTTTAAAACAAAATAATATTCTATTAGTAATTGAGCTAAGCTCCTTAAGGATCTGTGGGTGTAACTAATCTGTTGTGTCAACACTTACAGTATATCACCCAATTGGCACAATGGAAAAAGTGTCCGCCGCATTAAGTAAATATAAATAAACATCAGCCAAACTTACTTGTTATTTCAAATAATACTGACTGGAAATAATATTTATTGACTCATTGCCACTTCTGACTAATAATCCATGTATATTAATTTCTTTATTAATCTTGATCAAATTGTTTTAATCCTTTCCTTATAATTACTGATATTTCTATAGCAACTTTTTGATTATATAATATTAGACATTAGATTGTAACAATCTGTTATATATTCAAGTATTCTGTGATGTTCATATGACCTAATAGGCCACAGGGACAGGAGTTATTTGTATGAAACAACCCTTTTAGGCTCTATGTGTTTTAAATAAGTCAGGACAGACAATATAACTTCAACTTGGTGACAATGTAAATTGGTAACAGACAGGTGTCGGGGTCCATTGCATGTTTTTAAGGATTCATGTATCTAATATTTAGGGGTAAGTGGGTGAATGCTGCAGAATTCAGCAAGTGTTGCTAAATCCATGAAAACAGTTTTTTGTTGTTTTTTTTAATGACTTATGCTATGCAGTCTCTAAGGCATAGTACGTTCTATGAGAACTTTTGGTTCTGATAACACTTTTTTTTTTTTTTTTTGCATAATAAGAGAGATGCTGGGTGCCCATTTTTGTGACTCAGGACTAGACTAATTCCTGTGGCCGCTGACCGCCGGCACTTCCCTCTTACCAGCAGCCGCAACCGCAGGACTGTGCATCCCCGCCGTCGTCTCCTTTCCCAGGGATACCGGCGCTCTCTGACTCTTCTCCCAGAATGTCCCGTAGGGTGCGTGCGCACTCGTGCCAGTTCTTAAAGTGCCAGCGTGTGCACCAGCCTATCCCTGAACATCCTGGTTCTTATAAGTGACCCTGCCCCTTTCCCCAGTGCCTGAGCAAAGTTGAACAAACCTAGTGTTGTTATCCTGTGGAGGTTCCGTATTCTGAGTCTGTTACCTATTGATTTCCTGTATCCCGAGTCTGTTACCTCTTGGTATCTTGTATCTTGAGTCTGTTACCTGTTGGTATCCCATGCCCTCTAGGTGCTTCCAGCAATCTGGCACCAGCCTGCTTCCAGTAATCTGGTTCATGACTACTACCATCAAGGTACATTCTGCCTGTTTCTGCCTAGCTTCTGTTTGGCCAGCAGCTACTCCACCGGGACCACCTCAAGAGGTAGCGGCCTCGCAGTCTCCCCACGGCAAAGACCAGATCCCTGAATGAAGACCTGGGAGGCTGCTTAGATAACACCCTTAGAGGTGGCCCTACGCCAATCTGGCATAGTTTCCCAGTGGGTCCACGAACCTGCTGGTCGTTACAATGACTACCAGTTCACTAAAAACAAATTAATGCCAAATACAATGAAAGATGGTTTTTATTTATTATGGGTTTTTTTTGGGCATTTTGAGCATATATTGTCATTGTCTGGACTAAATGTGGGCCATGTTAGTGGTAAAATGAGCATTAATAATAATAATAATAATAATATAGTTGTGAGAGGTGTTCGGGACACACTCTTAGAGTCAGGTCTAAGGTTTCATTATATATATTATATTATTATATTGCACCTCCTATATTGTCCTAAAGAATAATGAGAGTCTCAAAGTTTAAGTTTCAAATAGAGGGAATAATCCCGATGATTAGCCCTTGTAAATAGGGCAGCGATCAGCCAACAAATGAGCAAACGCTCAATCGTCGACTGATCACATAGTTTGTGCAGGCTATAAATTCGTAGTTGTCGGCAGCTCATCTCCCCATGTAAACAGGAAGTTGTGCGACCGACAATGATTCAAACTGATGGGCACCGAATGATGATATTAGTGATCGGTCGTCCCTATACAGAAAGCATCGGCTTGTGTAAAAAGGCCTCTTAACGAGCGCCGATCGACTTGTTTTCTTGTCGACTGGCGCTCGATGTCTGCCCGTGTAAACCAGCCTTTGGAGTTGATTATAAAAAAGGCTACGTTCACACGAGCGTATAAGATCCAGGCGCGTGAACAACGCACGTGAATCTGGTACGTGTGTGTTGCGTTACTCATCAGTGTGCTTTGTGAGTGGCATGCGTTATTCACGCACTCACAAAGCACATCTTTTTATTATTATTTTCAATTGAATTGATGTGCAAATCACGCTCCGCACACGGATGTGCATCCGTGTACAGTGCATGGTTTTCACACACCCATTGACTTCAAAGGGCATGTAGGTGCTTGATTACGCACCAATATAGGACATGCAGTGAGTTTCACGCAACGGACTCTCGCTGCGTGAAAATTTATGCACGTGTGAACTGCCCCATTGAAATCAATGGGTCCGTGTGCTGCACGTGATTCCCATGTGCAATACACGGACGTTATTCACGTTCGTCTGAATGAGCCCTTAGGAATTCTTTCCAATCTATAGTGACTAATCCAATTTGAGGTTGAAGAGCTTGGTTATCTCAGAGATATGAAAGTTGGGAAGGTCATATCCTTATTGCAGATCTTTGAACAATTTGATTTCCGGAGATATGTTAAGGTGCAAAAACACAAAACCCCCAAATCTTTATTTTCCATCCTGCTTTTCTAGATAAAGTTCTGATAGTTACCTCTTTCCCCTGTATATGGCAGTAGGAGTTGTATTCTTCATACTGTATAAGTTTGTGATTTGACCACTGTTGTAATTTACAGGACTTGTTAGATGCTACTTTATATTGTATTGAATGAGATAAAACAAAATTCCCATTAAAACCACAAATTTGTAGGGCATACTGTGATTTTCACCATTAAAGGGATTGTCCCAACTGGACATACTGTAGGAGGCCTATATGAAGTTGGGTAGAAGATTGGTATTCCCAGTTTTCAGAGATACGGCACAGCACTAGATATGACCTAACTGTACAAATATGACATTTAATTTAACAGGTTAATAGTATACTATGTATTATTATTTATTTTTTTATAAGACAAGATGAATTCATTCAAACACACTTATGTTCGTTCCAGCTCTTTAAAAAAAGATAGATTATAAGGGATAAATGTGAACAGCCTGGTTCCAGCTGTTTATCTCTTGTTTCATATATTTAAAATAATTCTGTCCAAAATGTTATCAATAATATCGAGCTAAACAAATCTGAAATATTGTGATATAGATTTTATAATGTGGTTTATGATGACAGCAGAGCCTACAGCGAGGCTCACATCCACCTAACTTTTAGTCGTTAAGGTTATGTTCACACGTAGGAAAAGATCTGGCTGATAATTACGAGGATGCTTTTAAGGGAAAACAGCCTCTGATTTCAAGGCATTTTTGAAGCTGAAAATTAAGTTTATTTTAATTTAAAGCTTATTTTGAGCCTTTTTTCATAGTGTCAATGCAAAATCAGCTCCAAACAGTGACATGCTACTTATTTTTACGAGGCATTTTCTTAATTCTGCAGTGTAAAAATGCACCTCGTGAACAGCACAGTTTATTTCTCATTGAAATCAATGGGAAACTGTTTGCAGGCTTATTTCAAGTGTATTTTAAAACTAGGCATTTACGCTCCAAAATCAACCTGAAAAAAAGCTATGTGAACATACCCTAATGGATCAGTTAATCTTTTTGCCCCCATCCCATATAATGGACCCCTTTGTAAGTGGAGCAGCGCACATTACTCTTCATTGTGATCCATTACTGAGCTATACACCTGCTTCCTCATCTGACAATTGCCACAGTGCTGGATTGCTTGGACTCCCATCATCTCTTTAACCTGTAGTTCACATTGTGCAGGGTAAATTCTCATTCTAGTTGGAGTTGCCTGTTAAAGTAAGTTTCTCCTTGAACCTATGTACGGTATATCTCTCTATTGGTTTAAAAGACCCCTTTCGATTAAAGTGGTTGTGTCATGACAGATTGATGGCATATTACTAGGAAATGCCATCTATGTCAAAATATGCAGTATCAGTAACTTGCTCATGGTTGGTTTTGATAACCTTTTTTCAGAGGTTGCATGGTGGTCACAGTGGTCGGATCACCACTAATCAGACATTGATGGTACACTCTAGCGATATGCCATGAATGTCTGTCAACCACTTTAAGGAATGTATCAGATTTCCTAATAATTATAAGATCGATTTTACAGATTGCATACCACATTTGACCATTTGCCTTCATCTCTGTCGGGTGAACCCACCTGGTCATGCGACTGAGGCCTCATTCACACGAGCGTGGCGTTTTTGCGCACGCAAAAACATGGCATTTTGCGTGCGCAAAAGCCACTTAACAGCTTCGTGGGGCAGCAGCATATGATGCGCGGCTGTGTGCTTTTCGCGCAGCCGCCATCATTATGACACTCCATTTGGATGTTTGTAAACAGAAAAGCACGTGCTTTTCTGTTTTCATTCATCCTTTTGACAGCTGTTGCGCGAATCACGCTGTTCGCACGGAAGTGCTTCCGTGCGACATGCGTGGTTTTCACGCACCCATTGACTTCAATGGGTGCGTGATTGGCGCAAAACGCCCAAAGAAAGGACATGTCGTGACTTTTTTTCAGCGGACTCACGCTGAGTAAAAATCACAGACATGTCTGCACGGCCCCATAGACTAATATAGGTCTGTGCAACGCGTGTGCAAATCACGCGCGTTGCACGGACGTTTTTCCTGTTCGTCTGAATAAAGCCTTAATCACATATTCTTCATTCTCAGGTCTTTGAAGGCAGGAAAACACTTGAGCCCTCTGATTGGCGGTGGGGAGACATGTCTATTAACATATTCTGACCCACTGATATGCACTTTTAAATGGCTCTTACTGGGTGAAATTTACCTTACCCAACACCTTGTACAGTTTTTGTACAAACTCATAATATAGCACCCATAGCTTGCTATGGGCTGTATTATGCAGGTGTCTACCCAAGTAGTATTGCTTCTCTGGAAGAATAGGGGCTTCAATGACGTATTATATAAGCCTTCATAACAGACCCATAGAAACTGCATATAGTAACCCCTCACTGTGGGCACACCACTGTGATTACCTTGGTTCTGACCAGTTATGGGGATGCTCTTTTCTAATGGGGACCTACAGCCTTTGAACTTCTCTGTGATTGCCACTGCTGTCATGCCAAGCGATGGATTCACTTTAAACAAGAATTGCTGTTAAATAAAATCCTTCTGTGTTGACCTTCTAAAGAAACAGATGTTATCGTAATGGATACAAACACATTTACTTTTTTTAGAGTGAGTAGTTTTCTAGGGGAGAACGCACTAAGGCCTCATGCACACGACCGTAAAAACTCCCGTTATTACGGGTCGTAATCACGACCCGTAATAACGGGCTCATAGACTTCTATTGGCGACGGGTGCCTTCCCGTTTTCTCACGGGAAGGTGCCCGTGCCGTTGAAAAAGATAGAACATGTCCTATTTCAGGCCGTAATAACGGCACGGACAGTCCATAGAAGTCTATGGAGCTCTCGTAATGACGGGTGGCTACATGTGTGCACCCGTCATTACGGCAGCGTTGCTAAGCGACGTCAGTAAATAGTCACTGTCCAGGGAGCTGAAAGAGTTAACTGATCGGCAGTAACTCTTTCAGCACCCTGGACAGTGACTACCGATCAGCATAAACCTGTAAAAAATAAAAATAAAAGACTTTCATACTTACCGACAACTTCCTGCTTCCTCCAGTCCGGTCTCCCGCCCGTTGCCTTGGTGACGCGTCCCTCTCGACATCCTGGATGACGTTTCAGACCATGTGACCGCTGCAGCCAATCACAGGTCAATCACAGGCTGCAGCGGTCACATGGACTGCCGCGTCATCCAGGGATGTCAGGCTGGATGTGAAGAGAGGGACGCGTCACCAAGACAACGGCCGGGTAAGTATGAATTTCTTTAACTTTTATTACAGAAAAGGCTGTCCCTTCTCTCTATCCTGCACTGATAGAGAGAAGGGGCTGCCGATTAGTGCAGCGCTATTTTGCCGCCAAAAACGTGCCCGTAAATACGGGTGGAATACGGGTGACACCGGACCCATATTTACGGGCACGGGTTCGTGAATACTGGTGCAAAACGGGTGGAATACGTGTGACACCGGACCCGTATTTACGCCAGTATTTACGGGTGGGAAAAAATACGGTCGTGTGCATGAGGAAGGCTCATTTATCTTTTCTTTTCCAAGACATTGGATGAATATTATCTTTATCTTGTTCCTTAACCCCTTCCCTCTTTAGCCACTTTTGACCTTCCTGACCGGGCCTCATTTTTCAAATCTGACATGTGTCAATTTATGTGGTAATAACTCCGGAATGCTTTCACCTATCCAAGCGATTCTGAGATTGTTTTCTCGTGACACATTGGACTTTAAGTTACTGGCAAAATTTGCTCGATATGTTCAGTATTTAATTATGAAAAACACCAAAATTTAGCGAAAAATTGCAAAAATTTGCATTTTTCCCAATTTAAATGTATATGCATGTAAGACAGGCAGTTATACCGCACAAAATTGTTGCTAATTAGCATCCCCCATATGTCTACTTTAGATTGGCATCGTTTTTTGAACATCCTTTTATTTTTCTATGACGTTACAAGGCTTAGAACTTTAGCAGCAATTTCTCACATTTTCAAGAAAATTTCAAAAGGCCATTTTTACAGGGGCCAGTTCAGTTGTGAAGTGGCTTTGAGGGCCTTATATATTAGAAACCCCCAAAAAGTCACCCCATTTTAAAAACTTCACCCCTCAAAGTATTCAAAACAGCATTTAGAAAATGTCTTAACCCTTTACACATGTCACAGGAATTAAAGCAAAGTAGAGGTGAAATGTACAAATTTCATATTTTTTTGCAGAAATAAATTTTTAGTACAATTTTTTTTATAACACAGAAGGTTTTACCAGAGAAATGCAACTCAATATTTGTTGCCCAGTTTCTGCAGTTTTAGGAAATATCCAACATGTGGCCCTAGCGTGCTACTGGACTGAAGCACCGGCCTCAGAAGCAAAGGAACACCTAGTGGATTTTGGGGCCTTATTTTTGTTAGAATAAATTTTAGGCACCATGTCAGGTTTGAAGGGCTCTTACAGTGCCAAAACAGTCAAAATCCCCCAAAAGTGACCCCATCTGGGAAACTACAAACCTCAAGGAAATTATCTAGGGGTACAGTGAGCATTTTGACCGCACAGTTTTTTTACAGAAATTATTGGAAGTAGGCCGTGAAAATTAAAATCAACATTCAAAGAAAATGTAGGTTTAGCGATTTTTTTTCTCATTTCCACAAGGACTAAAGGAGAAAAAGCACCATAAAATTTGTAAAGCAATTTCTCCCGAGTAAAACAATACCCCACATGTGGTAATAAACGGTTGTTTGGAGACACGGCAGGGCTGAGAAGGGAAAGAGCGCTATTTGGCTTTTGGAGCTCAAGTTTAGCAGGAATGGTTTGCGGAGGCCATGTCACATTTACAAAGCCCCTGAGGGGACAAAACAGTGGAAACCCCCCACAAGTGACCCCATTTTGGAAACTACACCCATTGAGGAAATTATCTAGGGGTATAGTGAGCGTTTTGACCCAACAGGTTTTTTGCATAAATTATTGGAAATAGGCCCTGAAAATTACAATCTAAATTTTTTCAAAGAAAATGTAGGTTTAGCTTATTTTTACTCATTTCCACAAGGACAGAAGGAGAAAAATCACCACAAAATTTGTAAAGCAATTTCTCCCGAGTAAAACAATGCCCCACATGTGGTAATAAACGGCTGTTTGGAGACACGGCTTGGCTTAGAAGGGAAAGAGCGCTATTTGGCTTTTGGAGATCACATTGAGCAGGAATGGTTTGCGGAGGCCATGTCACATTTGCAAAGCCCCTGAGGGGAAAAAACAATGAAAACGCCCAAAAAGTGACACCATTTAGGAAACTACACCTCTTGAGGAATTCATCTAGGGGCGTAGTGAGCATTTTGACCCCACAGATGTTTCATAGAATTTATTAGAATTGGGCAGTGAAAATAAAAACAATCCTTTTTCTTCAATAAGACGTAGCTTTAGCGCAAATTTTTTCATTTCTACCGAGTACGGCAATACCCCATATGTGGTCATAAACTGCTGTTTGGGCACACGGCAGGGCTCAGAAGGGAAGGACAGCCATTTGGAGTGCAGATGTTGCTGGATTGGTTTCTGGGCGCCTGTGGACCCAAAACAGTGGAAACCCCCCAGAAGTGACCCAATTTTGGAAACTACACCCCTCAATGCATTTACCTAGGGGTGTAGTGAGCATGTTAACCCTGCAGGTGTTTTGTAGAAATTAGTGTGAACTCGATGTTGCAGAGTGAAAATGGGATTTTTTCCACAGATATGTGGACAATATGTGGTGCCCGGCTTGTGCCACCATAACAAGACAGCTCTCTAATTATTATGCTGGGTTTCCTGGTTTTAGAAACACCCTACATGTGGCCCTAATCTCTTGCCTGGACAGTCGACCAGGCTCAGGAGTGAAAGCGTACCATGTAAAATTGAGGCCTAATTTGGCGATTTACAAAGTATTGGTTCACAACTGCAGAGGCTCAGATGTGAAATAATAAAAATAAACCCCTGAGAAGTGACCCTATTATGGAAACTGGTGTAGTGAGAATTTTCACCCCACAGGTCTTTTCCATAAATGAATGCGCTGTGGATGGTGCAAATTAAAAATTTATATTTTTCCCTAGATATGCCATTCAGTGGCAAATATGTCGTGCCCAGCTTATGCCACTGGAGACACACACCCCAAAAATTGCTAAAAGGGTTCTCCCGGGTATGAATGTGCCATATATGTGGAAGGAAACTGCTGTTTGGGCACGCTGTAGGGTTCAGATGGGAGGAAATGCCATTTGGCTTTTGGAGCGTGGATTTTGCTTGGTAGTAGTTTTGTTTGGAGTCTTACTGGTGTTTCCGTTTATAATGTAGGGCATATGTAAGCCGGGCGGAGTATATAAGGGGCATAGTCAGGTGGTATAATAATGGGGTAAAAAAAAACAATAAAATGATCCATAGATGTGTGTTACGCTGTGACACAATCCTTTCTGCACAGGCCGGTGTTGCACTCATATATGGCGTCCTTTATTATCCCCCTTTTGATTCACACTCCGCGCCTTTGTAGTTTGGGGAATTTTGCTAGGAAGTGTTGTCCTGGTATAATACGGGCACCGTCGCTTCCAGCGGATATGTTTGGGCCCTCCCTTTCCTGGTTCCCTAATTTTAGGTCCTTGATAAATCGCCTCTTCAAACAGAAGAAATGTTCCCCTCGGGCACAACTGCATATTTTTTTATTTCCTGACTTATTGGAGCCATAACTAATTTTATTTTTCATAGACGTAGCGGTATGAGGGCTGGTTTGTTGCGGGACGAGCTGTAGTTATTATTGGTACCATTTTGGGGTACATGCAACTTTTTGATCACCTTTTATCCTATTTTTTGGGATGCCAGGTAAACAAAAAAACGCAATTCTGGCACAGCTTTTTTTGTTTTTTTTTATACAGCGTTCACCACACATTATAAACTACATGTTAACTTTATTCTGTGGGTCAGTACGATTCTGGCGATACCTAATTTATAGCACTTTTTTATGTTTTACAACTTTTTGCACAATAAAATTACTTTTGTAAAAAGAATGTATTTTTTCTGTCGCCAAGTTGTGAGAACCATAACTTTTTAATTTTTTTGTCGACGGAGGTGTATGAGGGCTTGTTTTTTGCGGGACGAGCTATAGTTTTTATAGGTACCATTTTTGGATACGTGCGACTTTTTGATCACTTTTTATTCTAACATTTGAAGGGCAAAGTGACTAAAAAACAGAAACTCTGGTAACGTTTTTTACGTTTCTTTTACGCTGTTCACCGCGTGCAATAAATAATATAATATTTTGATACCTCAGGTCGTTACGGTCGCGGCGATACCAAATACATATGGTTTATTATTATTTTTCAATAATAAAGGACTTGATAAGAGTAAAAGGGGGAATGTGTTTTATTTGATTACTTGAAACTTTTATTGTTTTCAAACTTTCATTATTTGCACTTTTTTTTACACTTTTTTATACTTTTTTTACACTTTTTCTCAAGTCCCACTAGGGGACTTGAAGGTCCAATGGTCAGATTTTTTTTTTTCTAATACATTGCACTACCTATGTAGTGCAATGTATTAGATCTGTCAGTCATTCACTGACAGCAAGCCGATTAGGCTTCGCCTCCCGGCGGGGCCTAAATCGGCTTCCGTAATGGCAGAGCAGGAGACCATTGTGTCTCCTGTTGCCATAACAGCAGTCGCCAGTCCTGATTGCCTGTCAGGGCTGGCGATCTGCTAGTAACCGCTACGATGCAGCAATCGCCTTCGATTGCTGCATCGAAGGGGTTAATGGCAGGGATCGGAGCTAGCTCCGGTTCCTGCCGTTACAGGTGGATGTCAGCTGTAACATACAGCTGACTTCCACCGCTGATGACGCCGGATCAGCTCCTGAGCCGGCGCCATCTTGCCGGCAGCTACGGAAGCCGATCAGGCTCCGCCGCCGGGCGGATCTTGACCGGCTTCGGTGCTAGGCAGACCGGGAGGCCAGTATTAGGCCTCCGGTTGCCATTGCAGCCACCGGAAACCCGGCAATTTCATTACTGGGGTTCCGATAAGCTGCAAACACCTTAAGTGCAGCGATCGCGTTTGAGCGCTGCACTTAAGGGGTTAATGGCGGGGATCAAAGCTAATTTCGGTCCCCGCCGTTACAGCCGGATGTCAGCTGTAAGATACACCTGAGATCCGGTGATGATGGCACCGGCTCAGCTTCTGAGCCGGTCCCAAACATTCGGCGTACATGTACGGCAAGATGCGGGAAGTCAATGCTTTCCATGACGTACATGTACGGCAAATGTCGGGAAGGGGTTAAAGAGATTGTTCCCACCTACTACTTCTCAATGCTACTTACGGCCTCTTTGAAGTGTAATTATTCAGAAAATCTGCAGTAATAGAAGAGTCAGATTAGATCTTAAAGTGTAACTAAACTTTCAGAAAACTTCTGACATGTAATAGTGACATGTCAGAAGTTTTGATCGGTGGGGGTCTGAGCACTGAGACCACCCACTGATCGCTAAAACGAAGCCGCAGAAGTGCTCATAGATTTTCTGTTCAGCCCGTACACTAATTGCTCGGCTTTCCGAGAAAAGCCGATCAGACACGAAATGACTCAGCGCACATCCGAGCACTTCTGCCGCTTCGTTTTAGCGAAAGTTTTTTGAACGTTTAGTTACACTTTATTATAAAACAAAGATAGTCTCTTAAAGGCAACCTGCCATCACATAAAACATCACTGAACTACTGTAATGGGTGAAGAGATAAAAAAGACGCAGATTCCGAATATGTCCTTTTCATGTTTGTACTCACTTGCATTCCTCTGCAGTAAACCCTCAAGCAGCCCGGCACTGTATGCTCCTGAAGCACCTAGGAGTCCACTGTACTATCTTGCCGAGTTTAGGAGTCCAGGTTTTGCATTACCATACAACACAAACACATGGACCATTTGTCGGCTTACTGCGGGGGAATACAAGTGAGTACACACATAAAAATGACATTCAGATTATCTGTCTATTCAGCTATTGACTCATTACAGTAGTTCAGGGTGTTTTCTGGGGTGAGAGATTCTCTTTATAACATTGGAGCTAGTAGCGCTCTTGTATCAGCTATAGCTATAGTATTTGCCGCTGGGCAATACAATAAGCACAATGCCACGATGATATATCCAATTAGGTCCACAATTATTTGGACAGTGACACAATCTTCATGATTTGGGCTCTGCATGCCACCACATTGGATTTGAAATGAAACAACTGAGATGCAATTGAAGTGTAGACTTTCACGTTTAATTCAAGGGGTTGGACAAAATTATCCTGTGAAACGTTTAGGAATTGCAACCTTTTTTCTACACAGCCTCCTCATTTCAGGGGCTCAAAAGTAATTGGACAAATTAATATTATCATAAATAAAATGTTTTTTTTTAATACTTTCTAGAGAATCCTTTGCAGGCAATGACTGCCTGAAGCCTGGAACCCATGGACATCACCAAACACTGGGTTTGCTTTGTGATGCTTTACCAGGACTTCACTGCAGCTGTCTTCAGTTGCTGCTTGTTTGGGGGTCTTTCTGCCTTAAAGAGGCACTGTAATGTAGGTGACAGCAGTGGTTTTTATTTTGAAAACAATCATTTTTGAGCAAGTTATGAGCAATTTTAGATTTATGCTAATTCGTTTCTTAAGGACCAACTGGGCGTGTTTTTACTTTTTACCAACTGGGCGTTGTACAGAGGAGTGTATTATACTTATACTTGACCAGCAACATGTTCTCGCTCTTTAGTGACCTGCTTTCTCCCTTTCTTATTGGTTGCCCAATCAGAGTTTTAGAGAGGCCTCTCTGGTTTTTGCGCACGGTGCCTCATGTTGCAGAACTTCTGGTGTAGAGACAGTTAAATAATGGGATGCTGGTGTAAAAGTTATCCACGTAAAGGTGATAACCCTGGTTCAGCAGTGGGTGCATCAAATCCCACACTATTTTCCCACTAACTCCCAGAACAGGGGGGAATTCTGGAGGTTCTATCCTGGTGACCTTCCCTTCATAAACCCTAAACCTGTAGGTGTACCCTGAGCTACTCTCGCACAGCTTGTACATTTTAATTCCGTACATCGCCGACTTGCTTGGCAGGTATTGGCGGAATTTTACTCTCGCTTTAAATGTACAAGGGACTCGTCTTTTGCAATGTTCTTTTCGGGGGTGTAAGCTTCTTGAAATTTGGTGCAGAAATGATCAATGACTGGCCTGATTTTAAATAGGCGGTCATATGTGGGGTTATCACGGGGCGGGCACTGTGCATTATCATTATAATGCAAACATTTTCAGAATTATTTCAAAACGTGTCCAGGTCATTGCCATGCGATTAAATGGTTGTCACGTAGGGTTCATGGACCCACTGGGCCGTACCGCCTTGGCGGTATGGAAGCTGGCCAACAGGGCACAGGTCAGAGTCTATAGTTCATGTAGGGTACCTGTGGCAGCTCGGACAGTAGCAAGGCAGGCTTGTCAGGAACTAGGCAACAAGTAGACGTCAGGCGTGGAGAAGCAGGACAGGCGTGGTATACAGCACAGCATGGCTACAGCTCAGCACGGCACTAGATCAGGATACAGGTTACAGGATACAGGAACAGGGAACACTGGGAGCAGGAAACACTAGGAAACCATTTGCAAAACAAACTTGGAATACGACAACAACGGTCAGGCGTGGGAGAATGGGGCTGGGACTTTCTTATAGCCCAGGGTGCTCTGGGAGCAAATAGCTCAATTTCTAAAATGCGTGCGCTGTGGCTTCTTAAGTCTGGACTGAGCCTGTGCGCGCACCCTCTTACGCCCCCTCCTCTTAGGAACAGATCGAGAAAGAAACCTCTTTAGGAGGGTAGGAGCGTTGAGATTCTCCACTGGCTCCCAGGACCTCTCTTCTGGACCAACCCTTCTGCAATCCACCAAATAAAAAGTCTTTCCTCTCACTCTCTTGGTGTCCAAGATCTCCTTAACCTCGAAGGTGTCTGAAGCACTGCTGGAGGCAACCGCAGGGCTTGGAGCCTTGGTAAAGTGGTTCAGAACCACTGGTTTCAGGAGAGAAACATAGAAGGAGTTGGGGATCTTGAGGGTAGGAAGCAGCTGAAGCTTGTAGGTGACAGGGTTGATCTGCTGCAGGATCTCGAAGGGACCGAGGAACCTGGGAGCAAATTTGTACAACGGTACCCTCAGTTGAATATTCCTGGAGGACAGCCAGACCTTTGTGCCAGGAAGAAACTGAGGAGGTTCTCTTCTCCTTGTATCCGCCTTCCGCTTCATGCGGTCATCCGCAGGATGGAGGATCGAGTCTGCTGCCAGATCTGCAGAAAGTCCCCAAATGCCGTGTCAGCAGCTGGCGCCTCAGACATAACAGGGACCAGGAGAGGATTTAATGGGTGCTGGCCGTAGACAATGAGGAACGGTGTCTTCTGTGTGGACTTGCTGGTATGATTGTTGTAAGAGAACTCAGCCCACGGAAGCAACTGCACCCAGTCATCATGCGGCTTGGAGATGAAGTGGCGTTGTAAAGGATCTGCCAGGCACAACTTCTGTGGATACGCCCATAGGTAATCAGTCTGCACCTGAGTCTCAGTCTCCTAGACTGACTCCATCTTCCACCACTCAGGATGGCAGGCTTAGGAGTCGGAGAGCCTATCGCAGCCTGGCCAGACGGAGCTAGCTCCCGCCCTCTGTCTATTTATACCTGCCTTTCCTATTCCTCCTTTGCTTGTGATTCTTCTCGTGTGGTTTCCTGGCCCAGCTACAGCTTCTAACTATTTGATCCTGCTCCATACTGACCCTTGCTTACTGACTACTCTCCTGCTCTGCGTTTGGTACCTCGTGCACTCCTGGTTTAACTCGGCTCGTTCACCACTCTTGTTGCTCACGGTGTACCCTTGTCTGTTTGTCTCGTGCACTTACTGAGCGTAGGGACCGCCGCCCAGTTGTACCCCGTCACCTAGGGCGGGTCGTTGCAAGTAGGCAGGGACAGAGTGGCGGGTAGATTAGGGCTCACTTGTCCGTTTCCCTACCCCTATCATTACAGGCGTAGGTAGTTCTCCAAGATCTGATTGATCCTCTCGACCTGACCATTGGACTGAGGATGGTAGGCGAAGGAAAAGTCCAACTTTAAACCTAGGAGTCCGCAAAGGGCTCTCCAGAACTTAGAGGTGAACTGAACCCCACGATCAGACACAATATGCTGCGGCAAGCCATGCAGGCGGAAGATGTATTGGATGAACAGCTTGGCCAGCAGAGGAGCAGAAGGAAGACCGGTCACAGGAACGAAGTGGGCAATCTTTGAAAATGGATCCACCACCACCCAGACAGTACTTCATCTGGCAGAGAGAGGCAGGTCCGTAATAAAGTCCATAGCTATATGCTGCCAGGGGGCATTGGGCACAGGCAATGGCAGGAGCAGACCAGCAGGTCTGGAGTGAGCGACCTTGTTGGCTGCACATACCGAACAGGAAGAAACAAAGTCCATAATGTCCTTGGGCAGCGTGGGCCACCAGAAATGACGAGCAATCAGATCTCGAGTCTTACGGGCCCCCGCGTGACCTGCCAGTCTAGAGGAGTGTCCCCAGCGGAGGATACTTCCATGGTCAGCCAAGCGCACAAAAGTCCGCCCTGGAGGAATGTCCCCAACTTGCAGGGGATTGACAGAGACAATGCAAGACGGATCAATGATGTTCTGTGGAATCTCCATGGTGTCTTCTGTCTCGAAAGACATGGACAAGGCATCGGCCGGGCGATAATGGAGCTCAAACTGGAACCTGGTAAAGAACAGTGACCACCTGGCCTGACGAGGGTTCAGCCGTTGGGCCGTCTGAAGATAGGTGAGGTTCTAATGGTCTGTAAAAATCAGGATGGGATGAGCTGCGCCCTCTAGTAGATGTCTCCACTCCTCCAGAGCCAATTTGATGGCCAGTAACTCCCGATCCCCAATCGAGTAGTTGCGTTCTGCGGAAGAGAAGAGCTAGAAAAATAGCGGCTTGGTCACAGCTATAACTGGGTCTGGCAGAGGTAGTCCATTCACTGATGCAACCGGTAACGACCTCTCCAGGGGGCTGGTGGGTAATTGAAGAAAATCCACCAGGTCTCTACGGATGAAATTAGCAGCAGATCCAAAGTCCAGATACGCAGAGACCTGATGCGTTCTCTCGCCGGACACTATGGTCACTGGTATGGACAATTTAGAAAGAAGTCCTTTCTTACCCAAGGATATCTCTCCTAGCAATCCTAGGCTCTGGGATTTTTGGGGACACAGGCGCACAAGATGGTCACCGAGGCCGCAATATAGACAGAGTCCCAAAGTGCGTCTGCGTTGTCTCTCCTGGGTGGATAGCTTACACTGGTCCATCATCACAGACTCCTTAGGAGGATCGACATCTGAAGGCCTCCCTCTCGACTAACCTCTTGGAGGCATTCTCGGATCAGCATATCAATCCGGGCGGACAGAAGGATGAGGTCATCCAGTGTAGATGGCAGGTCTCGAGCGGCAAGTTCGTCCTTAATTTTAGGAGACAGTCCATGCCAGAATGCAGCCACCAGGGACCCATTGTTCCATAACAGTTCTCCCGCCAGGGTGCGGAATTGGATGGTGTACTCGCTCACGGAGGTGTCTCCTTGGCGTAGGTTAATCAAGGAAGCCGCTGCAGATGAGACCCATCCAGGCTCCTCAAACACAATGCGAAAAGTCCGGAGGAAGCCCTGGAAGTCACGGGTCTCTGGTCCTTGTCTCTCCCAGATAGGGTTCGCCCATGCAAGAGCCTTGCCAGTGAGGAGAGAGAGGATGAAAGCGACCCTTGCGCCGTCAGACGAAAATGTCCTAGTATACAGGCTGAAGTGGATCTGGCACTGGTTCAAAAATCTACGACAGGTACCTGCGACTCCATCATAGCAGTCCGGAAGTGGCAAAGAAAAACGCGGGTCAACACTGCCAGGAGCTGTAGTCTGAGGATCAACACTGCCAAGAGGTTTAATAGGGGGAACGGCAGCTCGTGCCTCCTGCCGACGTGTGAGAATGTTCAAGGCCTGGAGGAGTTGGTCCTGTCGAGACTGGAGGTCTAGCATATCCGCCCGCATCTCTTGTGACGTCGTCATGGTCTTGGATTGACCAGAGGGGTCAATGACCTGAGCGTACTGTCACGTAGGGTTCGTGGACCCACTGGGCCGTACTGCCTTGGCAGTATGGCATCTGGTCAACAGGGCGCAGGTCAGAGTCTATAGTTCATATAGGGTACCTGCGGCAGCTCGGACAGTAGCAAGGCAGGCTTGGCAGGAACTAGGCAGCAGGTAGACGTCAGGCATGGAGAAGCAGGACAGGCGTGATATACAGCACGGCTACAGCTCAGCACGGCACTAGATCAGGATACAAGTTACAGGATACAGGAACAGGGAACACTGGGAACAGGAAACACTAGGGGACCATTTGCAAAACAAACTTCTAATACAACAACATTGCTAAGGCATGGGAGGATGGGGCTGGGACCTTCTTATAGCCCAGGGTGCTCTGGGAACAATTTGCTCAATCTCCAACATGCGTGCGCTGTGGCTTCTTAAGTCTGGACTGAGCTCGTGAGCGCACCCTGGTGGTCACTGTGGAGCAGGACGGCCATATGTGCAGACATCTCTTGAGAGAAGGGCGTCGAATGGATGGAAGGAGTTCGTGGTCAGCAACCACGGACGTTACAATGGGGTGCTGTACAAAATGTCCGTACTCCAGTATTGCCTAATCTCTGGCTTTTTTACTAGGCCCATATGTAACAAAAGGCCCCAAAATGTCATCATCTCTGCTGCCTTATTGGGGGTCCACCTACCAAATGATGACGTGGGGTTTTGGGCTAAAAATTGCTGGGCATATAAATTTGTCTAGGCCACCATTAAATTAACAAAATCCTCATAGAAAAAGACCTTGAAAAAGTAAATTTCTGTGAGGCCTGCAGTCTCTAACCAAATTCCTGAGCCCCTGTGAAATCCGGAATTATGAGGCTCATAATTCTCAGAGGGTGGGTTCCACATGGTATCACTCATTTGGGGTGTTGTCTGAGCTTTTGTCCTGGGGCGTCTTTGTGGGGGTTCCTCATCACTGGATGAGGATGATGAGGATGAGGAGGTCAAGAGGAATGGGGCAATTTCCTCTTCTCCCTTGCTGGCCGATTCAGTGTCAGAGGCCAGGATGGCGTATGCCTCCTCGGCTGAGTAGACCCTTTGGGATGATTGGGACATTTTCTATTAGGGGGGTATGTAGTGCTTCAACACGTGTAATACTTAATTTATTTTTATAGAGGTGATTGTGTGTGTTGTGCTTTTAAAAAAAAAGGAAGAGAAGAAAAGAGTAAGATAAAAATTGAAGAGAAAGAAATTTACTGAACGTCCAATATAAAACTGTAAAAAATCTGAATGTCCGTCACTAACTGATGCTAACTAGAACGCTGTAAATTGACTCTAAAACGGTTGCTACGCTATAAAAAATTTAGTAAACGAACTCCAGTTAAAAAAACGGAATGTCCGTCACTAACTGATGCTAACTATAAGCTGTAAATTTATACTAAAACTGTCGCTACGCTATCAAAAATTTAGTGAACGAACTTCAGTTAAAAAAACCTGAATGTCCGTCACTAACTGATGCTAACTATAATGCTGTAAATTGACTCTAAGGCCTCATTTACACGAGCGTGTGCGTTTTGCGCGCGCAAAAAACGCTGCGTTTTGCGCGCGCAAAAGGCACTTGGCAGCTCCGTGTGTCATCCGTGTATGATGCGCGGCTGCGTGATTTTCGCGCAGCCGCCATCATAGAGATGAGGCTAGTCGACGCCCGTCACTGTCCAAGGTGCTGAAAGAGCTAACTGATCGGCAGTAACTCTTTCAGCACCCTCGACAGTGAATGCCGAACACAATATACACCAACCTGTGAATAAAAAAAGACTTTCATACTTACCAAGAACTTCCTGCTTCCCCCAGTCCGGGCTCCCGGCCGTTGCCTTGGTGACGCGTCCCACTCTTGTCATCCGGCCCCACCTCCCAGGATGACGCCGCAGTCCATGAGACCGCTGCAGCCTGTGATTGGCTGCAGCCTGTGCTTGGCCTGTGATTGGCTGCAGCTGTCACTTGGACTTAACTGTCATCCCGGGAGGTCGGACCGGAGTTATCGGTAAGTCAGAACTTTTTTTTTTTTTTACAGGTTCATGGATTTTCGGAGCGGAAGTCACTGTCCATGGTGCTGAACCAGTTTAACGCTTTCAGCACCGTGGACAGTGACTGTCTCCTGACGTCGCGTACCCGAACATTTATTACCGGTTTCGGTCAAAACGAGTTTGGCCGAACCCGGTGAAGTTCGGTGCGCTCATCTCGAATTTGACACTCCGTTTGGATGTTTGTAACCAGAAAAGCACGTGGTGCTTTTCTGTTTACATTCAGGAGTTTGACAGCTCTTGCGTGATTTTCGCGCATGCAACGCAGGACCGTCAGTGTGGCATGCGTTGTTTTCACGCACCCATTGAAGTCAATGGGTGCGTGTTGCGTGAAAAACGCAAGAATATAGAACATGTCGTGAGTTTTACGCAACGCACTCACGCAGCGCAAAATTCACGCATCGTCTAAACAGCCCCATAGACTATTATAGGTGCGTACGACACGCGTGAAAAGCACGCGCGTCGCACGCGCGTATAATACGCTCGTGTAAATGAGGCCTAAAACTGTAGAAAAAATATAGCTAGAAGTTTTGCTATATATTTTTTTTACAAAACAAACGTTTAGTTTACAAAATGGAGGCACTTCTCATGGTTTTACGCTCTACTCTAGTACCTAAGGGAGCTCTGAAAATGCGACATGGCGCCCATACACCAGTCCAACAAAATCTGTGCTCTAAAAGCCACATTGTACTCTTTCCATTTTGAGCTCTGCCATGTGCCCAAACAGCAGTTTTGGGCCACACATGGGGTATTGCCATACTCGGGAGAAATTGGGTAACAAATTATGTGTTGTTTTTTCTCCTATTAGTGATTAGATCGCACCCTATGGTTGCTAATGACAACCATCGGCACCCGCGGGTGTTCCGATGGTTGCTATGGCAACCGTAGCCTAACAATCGCTTCTTAGTACGGAAGCCTATTAGGCCTCGCCGGGAGGCGAAGCCTAATAGGCTTGTTATCAGTGAATAGCTGACAGCTCTAATACACTGCACTATGTAGGTAGTGCAGTGTATTAGTATAGCGATCAGGGCTTCATGTCTTCAAGTTCCCTAGTGGAACACAAAAAAGTTAAAACAAGTTAATAAAAATGTTGTAAAAAAGTAAAAAAATATAAGTTTCATGTTAAAAAACACTATAACAGCCTTTTTCCTATAATAAGTCTTTTATTATAGGAAAAAACAAAAAACATAAAAAAAGTACACATATGTGGTATCCTCGCATCTGTAACGACCCAAACTATAAAAATATCATGCTATTTTACCCGTATGGTGAACACTGTAAAACAATTTAATAAAAAACTATTCCAGAATCGCTGTTTGTTAGTCACAACCCCTCGTAAAACAGAATAGAAAAAGGGATCTAAAAGTTGCATGTACCCCAAAATGATACCATTAAAAACTGCAGCCCATCCCGCAAAAAACAAGCCCTCTCGCAGCTTTTTTGACGGAAAAATAAAAAAGTTATGGCTCTCAGAATATGGCGACACAAAAAATGAATTATTTGAAACAAAAGTGATTTTATCGTGTAGACGCTGCAAAGCATAAGATAAACTATATACATATGGTATCGCCGTAATCGCACCGACCCGCAGAATAAAGTAAAATTGTCATTCATAGCGCATGGCGAACGCCGTAAAAAAAAATAAATAATAAAACACATCAGGATTGCAGGTTTTTGGTCACCTTGCTTGCCAAAAAAATGAAATACAAAGTGATCAAAAAATCGCATGTACCCCAAAATGGTACCAATGAAAACTACAGATTGTCCCGCAACAAATAAGCCCTCACCCAGCTCCGGTGGAGAAAAAATAAAGAAGTTCTGGCTCTCAGAATATGGCGATGCAAAATGTGCAGAGTGTCCAAAAGCGGATAAGATCTGGCACCATTTATCAGTGCGACACCGGCCACACATCTGTGGATAATTATTTATTAAATTACCCAATTATTATACCATCTTATTATGCCCTGATATATTCCGCACAGCTTACATATGCCACCACATAATAAACTGAAATACCAGCAAAACCCCGCAAAAAAACTACCACTAAGCAAAATCTGCGCTCCAAAAGCCAAATGGCGCTACCTCCCTTCTGATCCCTGCAGCGTGCCCAAGCAGCAGTTTACGTCCACATATATGGCATTGCCATACCCGGGAGAACCCGCTTAACAGTTTGAGGTATTTGTCTTCAGTGGCACAAACTGGGCACAAAATATTGTGCACTAAAATAGCACATACCTGTGGAAATTTGCAATTTTCACTTTGCACCATCCACTGAGTATTCATTTCTAATAGAAAAAAAAACCCTGTGTGGTCAAAATGCTCACTACACCCCTTTATAAAATCAATACCTATACCAGACTGTGAAGACTACTAGTATATCCAGAAAATGAAACACACATAGCACAAGTCATGTACCATGACAATATAAAATAAACTTTATTGAAATATACATAACACATTAGCCATCAAAATATAAAAACAATATAGCACACAGTTAAAAAGGGGGGCGGTCAGTGTGGAGTGTTCCTGCGTGCTTCCTATCATGCAGTCCATGGGTTTGTGCAATATCCTTTATTTATAAAGCATGGTCTTTGTTTTGGGTGCAACTTGGAGCTTTAGCTGTATACTCTTAGGGTATGTTCACACGGCCTATTTACGGACGTAATTCGGGCGTTTTTGCCCCGAATTACGTCTGAAAATAGCGCCTCAATAGCGCTGACAAACATCTGGCCATTGAAAGCAATGGGCAGACGTTTGTCTGTTCACACGAGGCGTATATTTACGCGCCGCTGTCAAATGACGGCGCGTAAATAGACGCCCGCGTAGAAGAAGTGACCTGTCACTTCTTTTGCCGTAATTGGAGCCGGTATTCATTGACTCCAATGAATAGCAGCGCTAATTACGGCCGTAATTGACACGGCGTTCAAGCGCCTGCACATGCCGGTACGGCTGAAATTACGGGGATGTTTTCAGGCTGAAACATCCCCGTAATTTCAGCCGTTACGGACCCCCGCCGTGTGAACATACCCTTATATGCATGCACAATTGTGTGCTCTTCTGTTAGGTGCTAAATATATTTATGTGCTTCTGTTGTCCAAATACTTGATCTATATGATTATCTTTTCTATAGATATCTGCATTTGTTACCACATCACAGGATGTTTATAGTATGGTAGCATATATATTGGATTATTCACGCAGCTCCTCCATACTCTCCTTTTTAACTGTGTGCTATATTGTTTTTATATTTTGATGTCCAATGTGTTATGTATATTTCAATAAAGTTAATTTTATATTGTCATGGTACATGACTTGTGCTATGTGTGTTTCATTTTCTGGATATAGTAGTAGTCTTCACAGTCTGGTATAGGTATTGATACTTGCTTTATGATTTGTGTGGACGCATTATTGTTTGGTGCATGCCAACGGTCTATACTCGTATAGGTATTCACCCCTTAATAAAATGCCTTCAGGGGTGCATTTTCCAAAATGGGGGTCACTACTTGGGGGTTTGTTTTACTATTTGACCCCAGAGCTCTGCCATTGTGGGCTAATGCTGCGAAAATCACCAAAATAGGTTTTACATGCGCCTTTCACTCCTAAGCCCTGTCATATGTCCAGGCAAATTATAAATGCCTTGAGGGGTTTAGTTTACAAAATGGAGTCACTTCTCATGGTTTTACGCTCTACTCTAGTACCTAAGGGAGCTCTGAAAATGCGACATGGCGCCCATACACCAGTCCAACAAAATCTGTGCTCTAAAAGCCACATTGTACTCTTTCCATTTTGAGCTCTGCCATGTGCCCAAACAGCAGTTTTGGGCCACACATGTGGTATTGCCATACTCGGGAGAAATTGGGTAACAAATTATGTGTTGTTTTTTCTCCTATTCCCCTTGTATAAAAAAAAATTGGGTGCAAAACTACATATTTTTGGGAAAAAAAAATATTTTTTCATTTTCACTGCCTCACTCTAATACAATCTATGAAACACTTGTGGGACATTGCTTTACAAATGTTGGGGTGCTTTTTCTCCTTTATTCCTTGTAAAAACTAAAACATCGTATGTTTTTTCAGAAAAAAAGTAGATTTTCATTTTCACAGACCAGTTCCAATAAATTTAGCAAAAAACCTGTGGGCTAAAAATGCTACCCATACCTCTTGAAAAATTACTTGAGGGGTGTAGTTTCCAAAATGGGGTCACTTTTGGGGGGTTTCCACTGTTTTGGCACCACAAGACCTCTTCAAACCTGACATGGTGCCTAAAATATATTCTAATAAAATAGAGGCCCCAAAATCCACCAGGTGCTCCTTTGCTTCTGAGGCCGGTGCTTCAGTCCATTACCACACTAGGGCCACATGTGGGATATTTCTAAAAAAGGCAGAATCTGGGCAATAAATATTGAGTTGCGTTTCTCTCGTAAAACCTTCTGTGTTACAGAAAAAACTGTATTACAAATGAATTTCGTAAAAAAAAAAATAGAAATTTGTACATTTCACCTCTACTTTGCTTTATTTCCTGTGAAATGCCTAAAAGGTTAAAATAATTTCTGAATGCTGTTTTGAATACTTTGAGGTGTGCAGTTTTTAAAATAAGGTGATTTATGGGGACTTTCTAATATATAAGGCCCTCAAAGCCACTTCAGAACTGAACAGGTCCCTGAAAATTTTTTCTTGAAAATGTGAGAAATTGCAGCTAAAGTTCTAAGCCTTGTAACGTCCTAGAAAAATAAAAGGACGTTCAAAAAACGATGCAAATATAAAGTAGACATATAGGAAATGTTAACTAGTAAATATTTTGTGTGGTATTACGATCTGTTTTATAAGCAGATACATTACAATTTAGAAAAATGCAGATTTTTGCAAATTTTCTCTAAATTTTGGTGTTTTTTACAAATAAATATTGAATTTAACGACCAAATTTTTCAGTATCATAAAGTACAACATGTCACGAGAAAACAATCTCAGAATCGCTTGGATAGGCAAAAGCATTTCGGAGTTATTACCACATAAAGTAACACGTCAGATTTGCAAAAATCGGCTGCGTCCACAAGGCCAAAACAGGCTTAGACACTAAGGGGTTAATAGTAATAATAACAATAATAATAATAATAATAATAATAATAATAATAATAATGCATATGTGCTTTTCATGGTCAACTCTGGAAAACGATGAAAAGCTAGATAGAACTCGCCGTTTGAAGCTATTTCTGTAATGGTTTAGCTAAATAAAATGGGTAGGGGGTTTGTACAGTTTTTGTTTTTTTTATTAATTATGGACGACTTTAGTTTCTTACATCTTAGCATTAAAGACGAACTGGACTATTAGGTTGACTTTTTACATCCTTGTAAACCAGAGCATTGAGTGTCAGACTGCCTTTTCCCAGCTTCATCCTGGGATCCGGTCATAGGCTGTTCAACACATGTTTGGATTAAACATTGCCTGGCTTATTATCCCACCGAATGATATATATGTAGCACAGCACAAACTTTCAGTTGTAATGAACAAACAAAGCGATCACAATGATTAACATTGATTTGTCTGTGCACAGATTTAACCGCAGCTTTCTGGTGGCTGCAAAAATATTGGCAAATTGTTGTTTCCTAAATTAATTACAGCAACTGTGCAAAAATCCTGGTAACAATTTAATTACATGTAACGTGAAGATGTAAAAAGAATAAAAGCATAATTGAATAAAAAACACTGGTAATTCTGATCTGATCTGGGTACAACATGGTGATAAAAACCACAAACATTTAGGTGTAGCATTAAGAAACCAACGTATGATGTTCAGCAATTGTGAAAATAGTTTCCTTGTCATGAACTGATCTTACGTCACACCGAGGCCTTATACTCCAGTCACATCCAGAGTTGCATGCACTCTATTGCTTTCCTGCTACATAGCTGGTAACAGCGGCTCCTCTTTAATCTGTCTAAGTGGAGATGTAGATGAGATGATCGCAGTAGATAAAGCAGCTGCACTTGAGCAATAACCTTTTATTGCTTACACAACAGTGTAGTGCTTTATTTAAATACATTCTCTTGAGGTTGAAAAACAATGCTGAACGGGTGATTTAATAAGCTGATACTTGCCGAGGATAGGAAAATACGCCAACTTATCCATCAAGGTTGGGTTCTGTCCCAAGAGAAAGGCGGCCTCTGCCCATCCTATAGTCACTTAATTTATGTGTACCGTTTCTCTGTGGGTCCTCCAGGTTGATATGTGACTGCCTTTCACAGAATAGCCAAAACACCCACGAGTGTAAACAAGCAACGTATATGACAGCGCAACAAAACTGTTACAGAGTACGGTCCCAGACCACTAGGTGGTAACGTCAGTCCAGGAAAAAGTTCTTGTTAGAAAAGGGGCACCATCTCTTTAAGGATCGCTCAATTTCACTTGCAATGATCATACAGCAGGAATAGTCACAGTTGTAACAATACGGTAACTTGCTTGTGTAGAATACAGTATTAACATTTCAACTTTTCTGGTTGCAGGAGGAGGGATTACTTACTACCGCTTGTCTCATTTCTAAGAACTTCTGTGGCTTAGTTTTGTCCCACCATCCTCCATTAGTTCACACGTTACAGAACTCTCTCATTTCTTTGCACAGGCCTCAGTCCACTTTTTATATAGGACACTCATTAGTCCTCAGGGCAGCTACCTCCCAAAAAGCTCTTGTAAGGAGGGTTAGCTAAGTGCCCCCTTTCCTTATTACAGCCTATGGACTGTACAATATATCCTTTATGTAAATAGGTTACCTGACCCTTAAGAGATTGTCAGGACGCGAAATGATTTGTATATTTGTTATTGTTCTGTGTTTTGTCCTTCAGGTCCTTGGAGAGGCAGGCTGTGAAACTCTGCGGTGCTACGATCATGTGGTGCTGTCATCAAGGAGGGAGGTGGCTGGAGCGGTAATAGAGGAGGTGGAATAAACCTCATAACTTAGATGTAATTGATATTAGCTGGATCCTGTGTAAGGGTATGTTCACACGGCCAAATTTCAGACGTATACGAGGCGTATTATGCCTCGTTTTACGTCTGAAAATAGGGCTACAATACGTCGGCAAACATCTGCCCATTCATTTGAATGGGTTTGCCGACGTACTGTGCAGACGACCTGTTATTTACGCATCGTCGTTTGACAGCTGTCAAACGACGACTCGTAAAAATACAGCCTCGTCAAAAGAAGTGCAGGACACTTCTTTCAGACGTTTTTGGAGCTGTTTTCTCATAGACTCCAATGAAAACAGCTCCAAAAACGAGTTGGTAAAAAAATGAGTTGGTAAAAATGCGAGTTGGTAAAAAACGTCTGAAAAGCAGGGTCTGTTTTCCCTTGAAAACAGCTCTGGATTTTCAGACGTTTTGGTTGACTACGTGTGAACATACCCTAAGACACACGCAGGACCCTCTCTCAGCGAAGCCGTCAGTTCAGCTGAACTGACAGATTTGGCTGAAACAGAATGATATAGCTTACATGTATACAGGATACATAGAAGCTATATCGTAAAAAAAAAAATAATAATAGGAAATTTAATAATTGAAAAAAAAAAAAATCCTTACAAAAGGTGTAGATAGCCTTTAGGGAGGTTCCCAAAAGGAAAGGCCATAGGATAGGCCATTAATATCAAATTGATAGAGCACGCACTCCAGATATCCCCACCAATCAGCGGAATGAAGTGGTTACGGCGCTTGAGACAGCGCTGCGTACTCCTTAATTGCTTACTAGGCACAACGCTGTATAATTTGTAGGAGATGTGCCTGGTACTGCAACTCTCTGCAGCCCAGTACCATTCAAGTGAATGGGATGGAATTGCGATACAAGGCACAGTTTGGTAAACAGTGAAGGGGATGCGCCACTCAATACAGCGCTTTAGCCCGTCAGTCAGCTAATCAATGAGGGTACCGGGAGTGACATCCCCGCCGATCTGATATTGATGGTCTATCCATTGATACTACATCTCATTCATAAAGGACTTAGGAGTGTAGCTAGGGGGACTAGCAGGGTGCGTGCCCTGGATTCTGTGTGCCAAGGAGGAGGGGATGCGAAAAAGTCATTCTGTCTTGGCCAGGGTATTCAGATACAGGGCTTGGGTAGCCAACTTAATCTTTACCCTGGCTGAACAAAAAGCTAGCAATGACTCTGCAAGGCAAACTGCTTATAATGATAATTAGCAAGTGACAGTAATTGCACTTGCTAAATATCTCCAGAGCATTGCTCCACCGAAGAACACTCCAGTGATAGCAGATCATAGATGCTACAGTTTAGTTCACGCCAATTGAAAAGATTAAATTTCCGTTTCGCGGTGGGAGAAGGTTAATTTATATAATAATGTTTACTTTTGCTTCACTTTGATGAATGAATTGTATTATCTAACTCTACAGCTGCCCGGAATTTATTGAAGATAAATTGCTCTGCTCAGGCAATTACACAAATGCAACAAAGAGGCAGAAGTGATTGATACAATAAAAGAAGAACAAACAGCAATACAGGGCTATGAGCGTGTTCATCACCGAGACACATACTGTATATCGTGAACAGCTTATAAATCTTGCAAAGCAGAATTTTTCTACTTCACTCCTCACATTTGAAACCTTTTTTTTTTTATCAATATATACTGTACAACTTGCTTATAGCAATACTGAAAATCGGAAAATCCTGGTGTAACTACAATATCCACACTGCTATTTCTCAGCTCATACTGACAGGCGTCCAAGAAGCTAAGACATAGGGCGATGTTTGATCTCAAAGTTGGTGGTCAGTAAAGATTTTCTTTGCATGAGTTACAAAATAATTCATGGTCAAGAAATTAGGATCCTGCCTTACACCCTGCATATTCATAATTTTACCAGTGAAGAAATGAAAAAGGATACATATAAATAATTTTTGATAATATTTTTATGCATTTGTCATGTTTAAATCAAAATGTAATGCTGATGGTTTAATTAAACTATTCTGAGTAGCTGAAGCCACCACTAGAGGGAATTTAGGTACCTTAGGTAAGATCCTTAGAACGAAAGAGCCATCATGATAGCCATGCACTTTGGCTCCATCATTGATTTTCCCTGTACTTCAATGCTCTGGGATACTCACCAAAGTCAACTACAACACTTTAATGAAGTTGTTTTACGGCTCCCTGGAAAAAATGCTGAAGGGAATAATACTGCCCTATATGTAAAAGAATATAACTACTATAATATTGCCTCCTATGTACAAGAATATAACTAATATAATACTGCTCCTATGTACAAGAATATAACTACTATAATACTGCTCCTATGTACAAGAATATAACTACTATAATACTGTCCCTATGTACAAGAATATAACTACTGTATTACTGCCCCTATGTACAAGAATATAACTACTATAACACTGCCCCTATATACAAGAATATAATTCCTATAATACTGCCTCTGTATACAAGAATATAACGAATATAATACTGCCCCCTATGTACAAGAATACAACCACTAAAATACTGCCCCTTATGTACAAAAATATAACTACTAATAATGCCCCCTATGTACAAGAATATAACTACTAGCATAATGACCCTATGTACAAGAATAAAACTTCTATAATACTGCTTCTATATAGAAGAATATAACTACTATAATACTGCCCCTGTATACAAGAATATAACAACTATAATACTGCCCCTATGTACAAGAATATAACTACTATACTACTGCCCCCTATGTACAAGAATATAACTACTATAATACTGCCCCCTATGTACAAGAATATAACTACTATAATACTGTCCCTTGTGTAGAAGAATATAACTACTATAATACTACTGCTTATGTACAAGAATATAACTACTATAATACTGCCTCTATGTACAAGCATATAACTACTATACTACTGCTCCCAATGCACAAGACTATAACTACTATAATACTGCCTCCTATGTACGAGAATAAAACTACTATAATACTGCCCCCTGTGTACAAGAATATAACTACTATAACACTGCCCCTATATACAAGAATATAATTCCTATAATACTGCCTCTGTATACAAGAATATAACGAATATAATACTGCCCCCTATGTACAAGAATACAACCACTAAAATACTGCCCCTTATGTACAAAAATATAACTACTAATAATGCCCCCTATGTACAAGAATATAACTACTAGCATAATGACCCTATGTACAAGAATAAAACTTCTATAATACTGCTTCTATATAGAAGAATATAACTACTATAATACTGCCCCTGTATACAAGAATATAACAACTATAATACTGCCCCTATGTACAAGAATATAACTACTATACTACTGCCCCCTATGTACAAGAATATAACTACTATAATACTGCCCCCTATGTACAAGAATATAACTACTATAATACTGTCCCTTGTGTAGAAGAATATAACTACTATAATACTACTGCTTATGTACAAGAATATAACTACTATAATACTGCCTCTATGTACAAGCATATAACTACTATACTACTGCTCCCAATGCACAAGACTATAACTACTATAATACTGCCTCCTATGTACGAGAATAAAACTACTATAATACTGCCCCCTGTGTACAAGAATATAACTATTATAATACTGCCTCCTGTGCACACGAATATAACTACTATAATACTGCCCCTATGTACAATAATAAAAATACTCTAATACTACCTCATATGTACAGGAATATAACAACTATAATACTGCCTCCTTTGTACAAGAATATAACTACTATAATACTGTCCCCAGTGGCGTAGCTATATGCGTCGCAGCGGACACAATTGCGACCGGGCCCTGAAGCCAGGGGGGCCCGCGGCTCCCCGCACCACATCAATAAAAAGTTACTATAGTAACTGGAGCCGCGGGCCACTGTTACTATAGTAACTACAGTACTTACCTTCCTGCTTCCGGAGTGCAATGGAGGTCCTGACGTCACAGCGATGTGCGCAGCGCATGAGGTCGCTACGCTATGTGCCGCGCACAGCATCCTAATCCCGCATAGAGTTAGGACATCCGCTGCGGCTGAAGAGGAGAATAAGATTTTTTATCCGTGTCTGCTGAAGTTGATTGGCGGGGTCCGTCTCCCGGGACCCACAATCAGCTGTTTTGAAGGGGCCGCAGTGCTCGTAAGACAGCTGCTTCCCTTTCATTCCGGTCACTTGCTCACACTGTGAATCTGTGTCAGCGATTCACAGTGTGAGCGAGTAAGAGTAAGAGTGAGCGGCCCTTTCAAAACAGCTGATTGGCTGGTCCCGGGAGACGGACCCCAACCCATCATCTATTGATGGCCAATCCTGAGGATAGGCCATCAATGTTTAGGGACTGGACAACCCCTTTAAGCATGCGATGTAACAGTCTTAGAGGACCCATGAGACAGGATCACAGATTGTGTGATGCGTTCTGCTGGGCCCTGTATCTAAGCCAATCACATGGTGGGCTTAGATACATGACCCATGTGTGATCCTGTTTGATAGGCCCTGTATATAAGCCTACCACATGGTAGGCTTATATACAGGGCCCCAGCAGACCGTAATCATATACTGTATAACATTACTGTCTGCTGGGGCCCTGTATCTAAGCATCTTACATAACCACATGGTAAGCTTAGATACAGGGCCCATATGTGAAACTGTCTGCTGAACCATGTATCTAA
Source organism: Rhinoderma darwinii (assembly GCF_050947455.1). Taxonomy (NCBI): domain Eukaryota; kingdom Metazoa; phylum Chordata; class Amphibia; order Anura; family Rhinodermatidae; genus Rhinoderma; species Rhinoderma darwinii. The sequence goes on from NC_134687.1 coordinate 589,523,966, forward strand.
GCCTACCTTGACAGACAGTATCACACATGGGCCCTGTATCTAAGCCTACCACATCTGTTACTAATCGTTTTTGTTGTGTTTGTGGTTTTTTTACAGGTTCGGTCGTTGGACTACGTCGGATTCGAGGACTACTTCGATGACGGCTTTTTTTATTATCAATAAAATGGTTAATGAGGGTTGTGTGTTTTTTTTTATTTCAATAAATATGTCTTTGTATCTTTTTTAAAAACTATATTACTACCGCCTTAGTAATGGCCGCTGGCTGAGTGACAGCATCCATTAGTAAGGCGGGGCTTAGTGTTAGCCGCTGCAGAGGCTAACACTAACTCCCATTATTACCCCGGTACCCACCGCCACCACGGGTGCTGGGAAGAGCAGGGTACAATCCAGTACCTGACCATCTGTAGCGATGGTCGGCCACCGGGTTGGCCGCAGGCTGGTATTATCAGGCTGGGACAGGCCAGAAACAGCGGCCCTTCCCACCCTGGTAATGCTAGGCAGCTGCTGCTTTATTGTATCTGGCTGGTTATGAAAAATGGGGGGGACCCCACGTCATTTAAAAAAAATAATAATAATTGGAAAGAACGATGTAGGGTCCCCCGCAATTTTCATAACCAGCCAGATACAACACAGCAGCAGCAGCCTAGCATTACCAGGGTGGGGAGTGCCCGCTGTTTTTGGCCTTCCCCAGCCTTATGATACCAGCCTGCGGCCGCTCCGGTACCGACCATCGCTACAGATGGTCGGGTACTGGATCGTACCTGGCTCTTCCCGGCACCACTGGTGGCTACCAGGGTAATAATGGGGGTTAGTGTTAGCCTCTGCACCGGCATAACATTAAGCCCCGCCTTAGTAATGGAGGTTGTCAATCAGCCAGCGGCTATTACTAAGGCAGTAATAATAAAGTTTAAAAAAAATACAAGGTCATAGAAAAAATATTTAATTGAAATAAAAAGACACACACAACCCTCATTAACCATTTTATTGAGAATAAAAAACGCTGTCATTGAAGTAGTCCTCGAACCCGACGTAGTCCAGCGATCGGACCTGTAAAAAAATGCAAGAAAATAATTAGTAACACATAAAAAAAGCAAAACAATTATTATACTCTCTGTGGCTTGAAACAACAAGTGGGTTGTAGATCAAGTGGAGTTCCAAAAACCTGAGTTGACAAGAGGAGTTAAAGTCCCAGTAAGTGCTCTTCTACTTCTTTTTCTTTTTGATTAAAACCTGTTCGCTGTTTTTTTTGTAACTTGGATAATGGATAGCAAGATTGGAGGTTTTCTTCAGTGCACAGTTTGCCATATGTATGCACGACTGGAGCCGGAGTTCCAGGGTGAATATCTTTGTTGCAGATGTGAGCATGTTGTTCACCTGGAAGATCGTATTAGAGATCTGGAGGAGCAGAATGCAACACTGAGGAGGATAGACAATCTTGAGCTGAGCTTGCTGCTCACGGAGCATGCAGTTAGTGGGTTACAACTGGAGGGTGAAGACGTGGGTGAGCAGGATCAGGTAAGTAGCTGGGTTAATGTAGTTAGGGGCAGTAGAAAGGGGTCAAAGACAAGGAAGGCCGATCCGGTTTCTGACATTCCAGGCAAAATTGCCAAGTTGGGTGATGATGCGAGGGTGTCAGTCTCAGAAATGGCAGCCCTAGTGGATACTGATCTCCCTAACAGCCGGGAGAACAGCCCAGCTAGTAGTCGGCGGGATGGTAATGCAGGTAAGCCAAGACAATTGATAGTCGTAGGGGATTCTATAATCAGGAAGACGGATAGAATAATTTGTCGCCAAGACCACCTCAACCGAATGGTTTGCTGTCTCCCTGGTGCCAGGGTTCGGCATGTGGTGGAACGGTTGGACAAATTACTGGGAGGGGCTGGTGATGATCCAGCTGTCGTGGTCCATGTCAGTACCAACGACAGAATAAATGGTAGGTGGAGGAGCCTTAAGAATAATTTTAAAGAACTAGGCTACAAGCTGAAGGGAAGGACCTCCAAAGTAGTATTCTCAGGAATACTGCCTGTGCCATGCGCATCACAGGAAAGACAGCGGGAGCTCAGGGAGTTAAATGCATGGCTGAAGTCTTGGTGTAGAGGAGAAGGATTTGGGTTCCTAGAGCACTGGGCTGACTTTTCATTGGGGTACAAACTGTATTCTGCAGATGATTTGCACCTAAATGGAAGGGGGTCCGCTGTGCTGGGGGAGAGAATTCTAGCTGGGGTGGCGGAGTATTTAAACTAGGGCTGAGGAGGGAGGTCAATGTAGAAAAAAAAGGGGTAGCCAGGTTAGAGAGGGGTCAGACTATATTGGTGGGGGGAGAAACAGAATGTGGGGAGAGGACTAGACAACAAGATAAGGAGATCCTTTCGTTACAAAACATCAGTGTAAATAAAAAGGCCCGATTAATGTCAAATCACATTTCTGATAATAAAAGTGAAAAACTGACAGGCAAGTTAAAGTGTATGTTCACAAATGCCAGAAGTCTAGCAAGCAAAATGGGGGAGCTGGAGGCCTTGATACTGGAAGAAAATATAGATATAGTTGGTGTTGCTGAAACATGGCTGGACTCTTCACATGACTGGGCTGTAAATCTACAGGGTTTTACACTTTTTCGGAAAGACAGGACAAATAGGAAAGGTGGTGGTGTATGTCTGTATGTGAGAAATGATATGAAGGCGAGTGTGAAAGAGACAATAGTGGGTGAATACTGTGAGGAGGTTGAAACCTTGTGGGTGGAACTAGAAAGGGAGGTACACACTGAAAAAATTACTTTTGGTGTAATCTATAGACCCCCCAATATAACTGAGGAGATGGATGTTCAGCTATATAAACAGATGGAGCAGGCTGCACAGGCGGGTACTGTAGTGATAATGGGAGATTTTAATTTCCGGGATATTAATTGGTGTCATGGTTCGGCTTCAACTGCAAAGGGGAGACATTTCCTCAACCTGTTGCAGGAAAATTTTATGGGCCAGTTTGTGGAAGACCCGACTAGAGATGAAGCTCTGTTGGATCTGGTCATTTCTAATAATGCAGATCTTGTTGGGAATGTCAATGTTCGTGAAAACCTCGGTAACAGTGATCATAATATAGTTACATTTTACCTATACTGTAAAAAACAAACGCAGGCTGGGAGGGCAAAAACATTTAATTTTAAGAAAGCCAATTTCCCCAGGATGAGGGCTGCAATTCAGGATATAGACTGGGAAGAACTAATGTCAAATAATGGGACAAATGATAAATGGGAGATTTTCAAATCTACTTTGAGTTATTATAGTGCAAAATGTATTCCTATAGGTAACAAGTATAAACGACTCAAATTAAACCCCACATGGCTTACACCTTCTGTGAAAGGGGCAATACATGACAAAAAAAGGGCATTTAAAAAATACAAATCTGAGGGTACAGCTGTAGCCTTTGTAAAATATAAAGAGCTTAATAAAATCTGTAAAAATGTAATAAAATTAGCAAAAATACAAAATGAAAGGCAGGTGGCCAAGGATAGTAAAACAAATCCCAAAAAATTCTTCAAGTATATAAATACAAAAAAGCCCAGGTCTGAACATGTAGGACCCCTAGATAATGGTAATGGGGAGTTGATCACAGGGGATCAAGAGAAGGCAGAGTTACTAAATGGGTTCTTTAGCTCTGTATATACAACTGAAGAAAGAGCAGCTGATGTAGCCAGTGCCAGTGCTGTTAATATATCAGTTGATATACTGAATTGGATGAATGTAGAGATGGTCCAAGCTAAATTAAATAAAATAAATGTGCACAAGGCCCCGGGACCAGATGGGTTACACCCTAGAATTCTTAAAGAGCTTAGTTCAGTTATTTCTGTCCCCCTTTTCATAATATTCACAGAATCTCTAGTGACTGGTATAGTGCCAAGGGACTGGCGCAGCGCAAATGTGGTGCCTATTTTCAAAAAGGGCTCTAGGTCTTCGCCGGGTAATTATAGACCAGTAAGCTTAACATCCATCGTGGGGAAAATGTTTGAGGGGCTATTGAGGGACTATATACAGGATTATGTGACAATAAATAGCATTATAAGTGACAGCCATCACGGTTTTACTAAGGACAGAAGTTGTCAAACTAACCTAATCTGTTTTTATGAAGAGGTGAGCAGAAGTCTAGACAGAGGGGCCGCTGTGGATTTAGTGTTTTTGGACTTTGCAAAGGCATTTGACACTGTCCCCCATAGACGCCTAATGGGTAAATTAAGGACTATAGGTTTAGAAAATATAGTTTGTAATTGGATTTAGAATTGGCTCAAGGACCGTATCCAGAGAGTTGTGGTCAATGATTCCTTCTCTGAATGGTCACCGGTTATAAGTGGTGTACCCCAGGGTTCAGTGCTGGGACCACTATTATTCAACTTATTTATTAATGATATAGAGGATGGGATTAATAGCACTATTTCTATTTTTGCAGATGACACCAAGCTATGTAATATAGTTCAGTCTATGAAGATGTTCATGAATTACAGGCAGATTTAAACAAACTAAGTGTTCGGGCGTCCACCTGGCAGATGAAGTTTAATGTAGATAAATGTAAAGTTATGCATCTGGGTACCAACAACCTGCATGCATCATATGTCCTAGGGGGAGCTACACTGGCGGATTCACTTGTTGAGAAGGATCTGGGTGTTCTTGTAAATCATAAACTCAATAACAGCATGCAGTGTCAATCAGCTGCTTCAAAGGCCAGCAGGATATTGTCGTGTATTAAAAGAGGCATGGACTCACGGGACAGGGATGTAATATTACCACTTTACAAAGCATTAGTGAGGCCTCATCTAGAATATGCAGTTCAGTTCTGGGCTCCAGTTCATAGAAAGGATGCCCTGGAGTTGGAAAAAATACAAAGAAGAGCAACGAAGCTAATTAGGGGCATGGAGAATTTAAGTTATGAGGAAAGATTGAAAGAATTAAACCTATTTAGCCTTGAAAAAAGACGACTAAGGGGGGACATGATTAACTTATATAAATATATTAATGGCACATACAAAAAATATGGTGAAATCCTGTTCCTTGTAAAACCCCCTCAAAAAACAAGGGGGCACTCCCTCCGTCTGGAGAAAAAAAGGTTCAAGCTGCAGAGGCGACAAGGCTTCTTTACAGTGAGAACTGTGAATCTATGGAATAGCCTACCGCAGGAGCTGGTCACAGCAGGGACAGTAGATGGCTTTAAAAAAGGGTTAGATAATTTCCTAGAACAAAAAAATATTAGGTCCTATGTGTAGAAATTTTTCCTTCCCTTTTCCCTTCCCTTGGTTGAACTTGATGGACATGTGTCTTTTTTCAGCCGTACTAACTATGTAACTATGTAACTATGTAACTTTCCCAATGTAATACAATATAACTACTATATTACTGCCCCCTATGTACAAGAATATAACTACCTTAATACTGCCCCCTATGTGCAGGAATATAACTACTATAATACTGCCAACTACTTACAAAAATATAACTACCTTAATGCTGCCCCTATGTACAAGAATATAACTACTATAATACTGCCCACTCCGTACAAAAATATAGCTACTATAAGACGGCCCCCTATGTACAGGAATATAACTACCTTAATACTGCCCCCTATGTACAAGAATATAACTATTATAATACTGCCCTTATGTACAAGAATATAACTACTATTTACTGCCCACAATGTACAAGACTATAACTACTATAATACTGTCCCTTGTGTACAAGAATATAACTAGTATAATACTGTCCCTATGCACACAAATATAACTACTATAATACTGCTCATATGTACAAGAATATAACTACAATAATACTGCTACTATGTACAATAATATAACTACTAAAATACTGCCTCCTATATACAAGAATATAACTACCATAATACTGCCCCCTATGTACACGAATATAACTACTATAATATTGCCTCCTATGTACAAGAATATAACTACTATAATACTGCTCCCTATGTACAAGAATATAACTACTATAATACGGCCCCCTATGTACAAGAATATAACTACTATAATACTGCCCCCTATATACAAGAATATAACTACCATAATACTGCCCCCTATGTACAAGAATATAACTACTATAATACTGCTCCTATGTACAAGAATATAATTACTATAATACTGCCTCCTATGAACAAGAATATAACTGTTAGGGATCTGCCAGGTACTACGTCTAGGTATACTCCTGGGATTAATCAATCCACACCTGAGGCCAGACCTGTTCGACTGACACCATCTCCCACCAACCAGGGTGGCAGGCTCAGGAGTGGGAGAGCCTATCGCGGCCTGGTCAGTCGGAGTTAGCTCCGCCCCCTGTCCTTTATTACCTGCCGTGTTCTCCTCCTCAGTGCTTGTAATTCTTCCGGATTCCTGGCCCCACTGCTGCTTGCTCCAGCCTGCTTCTGCCGTGCCTCTGCCTTGCTGCAGTTCCGCTTAACCTGCTTTGCTTTGCCTCTGGCTTGCTTCCTCCTCCGTGCTCACTTTGGTATACTCCACTTCATCCTGGTCCGGACTACTCATTCACCGCTCCGTTTCCTCGCGGCGTTCCGTGGGCTACTGCCCCTTCCCTTGCGTGTTCCCTGTTTGTTCTCCCATGCACTTAGACAGCGTAGGGACCGCCGCCCACTTGTACCCCGTCGCCTAGGGCGGGTCGTTGCAAGTAGGCAAGGACAGGGCGGTGTGTAGATTAGGGCTCACCTTCCCTTCACCTCCTTCCTGCCATTACATAATTACAAGCTTATACCTAGTCTACCATTCTCCTACGCTGACGCTATCATGGACCCCCTTGAGACCCTGACCCAGCAGATGCAGGGCCTCTCCCTACAGGTCCAGGCCTTGGCCCAGAGGGTCACCAGGGTGACGCTGCCTTAGTAGTTCCCCTCACCCTAGAACCCGACCTCAAGTTACCTGACCGGTTCTCAGGGGACCGTAAGACGTTTCTCTCCTTCCGGGAGAGTTGCAGACTGTATTTCCGCCTAAAACCCCACTCCTCAGGTTCCGAGAACCAGCGGGTGGGTATCATCATATCCCGACTCCAGGAAGGGCCCCAAGAGTGGGCCTACTCCTTGGCTCCTGACGCCCCTGAACTTTCCTCTGTTGATCGTTTTTTCTCTGCCCTCGGACTCATTTACGACGAGACTGACAGGACTGCTTTAGCCGAGAGTCAGCTGGTGACCTTACGTCAGGGTAGGAGACCGGTGGAGGAATACTGTTCTGATTTTAGAAAGTGGTGTGTAGCTTCTCGGTGGAACGATCCGGCCCTAAGGTGCCAGTTTAGGTTAGGATTATCTGACGCCCTGAAGGATCTGCTGGTTAGCTACCCCTCTTCTGACTCCCTTGACCAGGTTATGGCCCTAGCAGTACGACTTGACCGACGTCTCAGGCAACGTCAGCTGGAGCGCTTCAATGTGCTCCCCTCTGACTTTTCTGCGATCCCCCCCGAGGTCCCGTCTCCTCGCCCCTCCACGGAGGACTCGGAGGTACCTATGCAACTCGGGGCCTCCATGTCCCCTCGACAACGTAGGGAGTTTCGCAGAATGAATGGTCTCTGCTTCTACTGTGGGGACGACAAGCATCTTCTGAACACCTGTCCCAGGCGCAAGAATAAAAAGCCGGAAAACTTCCGCGCCTAAGTGATCATCGGGGAGGTCACTTGGGCGCACAGGTATTTCCCGTTAATGTGAAACGCAATAAAATTTTGCTTCCCTTTCAGGTCTCGTTTGCTGGCCGGTCTGCCACGGGCAGTGCTTTCGTGGATTCTGGCTCATCTGCTAATATCATGTCTGTGGAATTTGCTATGTCTCTATAGATGCCATTTATTGATTTACCTTATCCTATCCCTGTAGTAGGTATCGACTCAACTCCCCTTGCTAATGGTTATTTTACTCAGCATACTCCTGTTTTTGAACTCCTGGTTGGCTCCATGCATTTGGAGCAGTGCTCTGTACTGGTGATGCAGGGATTATCGTCTGATCTGGTATTAGGTCTTCCCTGGTTGCAGTTGCATAATCCCACGTTTGATTGGAATACTGGGGATCTCACCAAATGGGGTAGTGAATGTCTTATGTCATGTCTTTCTGTTAACTCTATTTCTGCCCGGGAGGAGGTAAACACGCTTCCTGAGTTTGTTCAGGACTTCGCCGATGTGTTTTCTAAGGAGGCCTCCGAGGTGTTGCCCCCCCATAGAGATTACGATTGCGCCATCGATTTGGTGCCTGGTGCCAAGCTTCCTAAGGGTAGGATATTTAATCTTTCATGTCCTGAACGTGAAGCTATGAGGGTGTATATCCAAGAATGCTTAGCCAAGGGTTTCATTCGCCCCTCGACTTCTCCTGTAGGTGCTGGCTTCTTCTTCGTGGGGAAGAGGGATGGTGGTCTTAGGTCGTGCATTGATTATCGTAACCTGAATAAGGTCACCGTAAGGAACTAGTACCCACTTCCTTTGATTCCGGATCTTTTTAATCAGGTTCAGGGAGCCCAATGGTTTTCTAAGTTCGATCTACGGGGGGCATATAACCTTATCCGCAACAAAGAGGAGGATGAGTGGAAAACTGTGTTCAACACACCCGAGGGTCATTTCGAATACCTGGTCATGCCCTTTGGGTTGTGTAATGCCACTGCTGTCTTCCAGAATTTTATTAATGAAATCCTGAGAGATTACCTGGGTAATTTTCTTGTTGTGTACCTTGATGACATACTGGTGTTTTCCAAGGACTGGTCCTCCCACGTGGAGCATGTCAGGAAGGTGCTCCAGGTCCTTTGGGAGAATAATATGTTTGCTAAGACTGAAAAATGTGTCTTTGGGGGTACAGGAGATACCATTTTTAGGGCAAATCCTCACTCCTCATGAATTCCGCATGGACCCTGCCAAGGTTCAGGCTGTGGCGGAATGGGTCCAACCTGCCTCCCTTAAGGCGTTACAGTGTTTTTTAGGGTTCGGCAACTATTACAGAAGATTTATTGCCAACTTCTCGGTCGTCGCTAAGCCTCTTACGGACCTTACTCGCAAGGGTGCTGATGTCCTCCATTGGCCCCCTGAGGCCGTCCAGGCGTTTGAGACCCTCAAGAAGTGCTTTATCTTGGCCCCCGTGCTGATTCAGCCCAACCAAGAGGAGCCATTTATTGTGGAGGTTGACGCATCCGAGGTGGGAGTGGGGGCCGTCTTGTCCCAGGGTACCAGCTCCCTCACCCATCTCCGCCCCTGTGCTTACTTCCCTAGGAAGTTTTCGCCCACGGAGAGTAACTATGATATTGGCAACCGCAAACTTCTAGCCATTAAATGGGCTTTTGAAGAGTGGCGGCACTTCCTGGAGGGGGCCAGACACCAGGTAACGGTCCTTACGGCTCACAAGAATCTGGTTTTCCTAGAATCGGCCCGGAGGCTTAATCCTAGACAAGCTCGGTGGGCACTATTCTTTACCAGATTTAATTTCTTGGTTACCTATAGGGCTGGGTCCAAGAATATTAAGGCTGATGCCCTGTCACGTAGTTTCATGGCCAATCCTCCTTCGGAGAAGGATCCTGCTTGTATTTTACCCCCTGGTATAATCGTTTCTGCCACGGATTCTGATTTAGCTTCTGATATCGCGGCTGATCAGGGTGCAGCTCCCGGGAACGTCCCTGGGGACAAACTGTTTGTTCCCCTGCAATACCGGCTAAGGGTACTCAGGGAAAACCATGACTCCGCTCTATCTGGTCATCCTGGCATCTTGGGCACCAAACACCTCATCACCAGAAACTATTGGTGGCCTGGGTTGCCTAAAGACGTTAGGGCTTATGTCGCCGCTTGTGAGGTTTGCGCTAAGTCCAAAACCCCTAGGTCCCGACCTGCGGGCCTACTACATTCCTTGCCCATTCCCCAGAGACCTTGGACCCATAACTCCATGGATTTTATCACCGATTTGCCTCCATCTCAGGGCAAGTCGGTGGTGTGGGTGGTAGTAGACCGCTTCAGCAAGATGTGCCACTTTGTGCCCCTTAAGAAGCTACCTAACGCCAAGACGTTAGCTTCTTTGTTTGTGAAACACATCCTGCGTCTCCATGGGGCCCCAGTCAATATCGTTTCTGACAGGGGGTACAATTTGTTTCCTTATTTTGGAGAGCTTTTTGTAAAAAGTTGGAGATTGATCTGTCCTTCTCCTCCGCCTTCCATCCCGAAACTAATGGCCAAACGGAAAGGACTAACCAATCCCTGAAACAATATTTAAGGTGTTTCATCTCTGACTGTCAATTCGATTGGGTCTCATTCCTTCCCCTTGCTGAATTTTCCCTGAATAACCGGGTCAGTAACTCGTCAGGGGTCTCCCCGTTTTTCTGTAATTTCGGGTTTAACCCAAGGTTCTCCTCCGTTTCCCCTGGTTGTTCCAATAATCCTGAGGTAGAGGATATTCATCGGGAACTGTGCACTGTCTGGGCCCAGGTTCAGAAGAACCTAGAGGCGTCCCAGAGCGCACAAAAGATTCAGGCGGATAGTAGACGTTCTGCTAACCCCCGGTTTGTCGTCGGGGATTTGGTCTGGTTGTCGTCCAGGAACTTGCGCCTTAAGGTCCCGTCCAGGAAGTTTGCTCCCCGATTTATTGGACCTTATAAGATCATTGAAGTCCTCAACCCTGTATCCTTCCGTCTGGAGCTGCCCCCATCCTTTCGCATACATGACGTCTTCCATGCCTCCCTCCTTAAACGCTGCTCCCCGTCCTGGTCCCCCTCGAGGAAACCTCCTGTTCCCGTTCTCACCCCTGAGGGGGTGGAAATCGAGGTGGCCAAGATTATGGACAGTAGGATGGTCCAGGGCTCCCTCCAGTACCTGGTCCATTGCAGAGGATACGGGCCGGAGGAGAGGACTTGGGTACCTGCCCGTGATGTTCACGCTGGGGTATTGATCAGGAGGTTCCACCTTCTCTTCCCCACTAAACCGGGTCCTCTTAGTAAGGGTCCGGTGGCCCCTCATAAAAGGGGGAGTACTGTTAGGGATCTGCCAGGTACTACGTCTAGGTATACTCCTGGGATTAATCAATCCACACCTGAGGCCAGACCTGTTCGACTGACACCATCTCCCACCAACCAGGGTGGCAGGCTCAGGAGTGGGAGAGCCTATCGCGGCCTGGTCAGTCGGAGTTAGCTCCGCCCCCTGTCCTTTATTACCTGCCGTGTTCTCCTCCTCAGTGCTTGTAATTCTTCCGGATTCCTGGCCCCACTGCTGCTTGCTCCAGCCTGCTTCTGCCGTGCTTCTGCCTTGCTGCAGTTCCGCTTAACCTGCTTTGCTTTGCCTCTGGCTTGCTTCCTCCTCCGTGCTCACTTTGGTATACTCCACTTCATCCTGGTCCGGACTACTCATTCACCGCTCCGTTTCCTCGCGGCGTTCCGTGGGCTACTGCCCCTTCCCTTGCGTGTTCCCTGTTTGTTCTCCCGTGCACTTAGACAGCGTAGGAACCGCCGCCCAGTTGTACCCCGTCGCCTAGGGCGGGTCGTTGCAAGTAGGCAGGGACAGGGCGGTGGGTAGATTAGGGCTCACCTTCCCTTCACCTTCTTCCTGCCATTACAATAACTACTATAATACTGCTCCTATGTACAAGAATATAACTACTACAATACTGCCCCCTATGTACAAGAATATAACTACCCTAATACTGCCCTCTATGTACAAGAAAATAACCATTCAAATACTGCCCCTATAGAGAAGAAGAGTTGAAGAGGTAGAACTTCTTTATCTGAAAAAATTTGCTACCCCCATAAAGCTATTACTCTTTCATTCATAAAAGTCAAACACACAATATATATAGCTCAAGTGTTTCTGTAATATAAAGAATTTTACAAATGGTTACAGGTTTATCATGATTAATGTGAGGCCTTTATCATGGAGAACTTCCATAGAGATTATTCAGTGCCTGCTTTACATTCCGTACAAAAATATAGCTACAATAAGACGGCCCCCTATGTACAGGAATATAACTACCTTAATACTGCCCCCTATGTACAAGAATATAACTATTATAATACTGCCCTTATGTACAAGAATATAACTACTATTTACTGCCCACAATGTACAAGACTATAACTACTATAATACTGTCCCTTGTGTACAAGAATATAACTACTATAATACTCTCCCTATGCACACAAATATAACTACTATAATACTGCTCATATGTACAAGAATATAACTACAATAATACTGCTACTATGTACAATAATATAACTACTATAATACTGCCCCCTATATACAAGAATATAACTACTATAATACTGCCCCCTATATACAAGAATATAACTACCATAATACTGCCCCCTATGTACAAGAATATAACTACTATAATACTGCCTCCTATGTACAAGAATATAACTACTATAATACTGCTCCCTATGTACAAGAATATAACTACTATAATACGGCCCCCTATGTACAAGAATATAACTACTATAATACTGCCTCCTATGTACAAGAATATAACTACTATAATACTGCCCCCTATATACAAGAATATAACTACCATAATACTGCCCCCTATGTACAAGAATATAACTACTATAATACTGTTCCTATGTACAAGAATATAATTACTATAATACTGCCTCCTATGAACAAGAATATAACTACTATAATACTGCTCCTATGTACAAGAATATAACTACTACAATACTGCCCCCTATGTACAAGAATATAACTACCCTAATACTGCCCTCTATGTACAAGAAAATAACTATTCAAATACTGCCCCTATAGAGAAGAAGAGTTGAAGAGGTAGAACTTCTTTATCTGAAAAAATTTGCTACCCCCATAAAGCTACGGTTTTAGATTTTTCTTTTTTTTACAACAGAGCTATTACTCTTTCATTCATAAAAGTCAAACACACAATATATATAGCTCAAGTGTTTCTGTAATATAACGGATTTTACAAATGGTTACAGGTTTATCATGATTAATGTGAGGCCTTTACCATGGAGAACTTCCATAGAGATTATTCAGTGCCTGCTTTACATGGGAAACATTTTTTATATACAGTATTTTTCTTATGGTGGCACCAATTTGTTAATTTCATTTGTTCCATTCATTCTCTATGGGAGCGCCGGAGATAGCCGAGTGCAGTGTTCGGCTTTTTCCAGCGCTGCCATAGAGAATGAATAGGAGGTAAGTTGTTGTAATTGCAAAATCGTGCGGCCATAAAAAATTTATTAATTCATGGCCGCACGATTTTGCAGATAAAGGGATGTTTTACCCGCATTAACGTGCCACCACTAATAGGCTATTTGACAGCCGTACCTAACGTGGTGCCGGCGCGGTTGTTGGCCGCATTGCGACAGTGTCAGGGCCGCTCCGTGTGGCCTTACCCTAAGGCCTCATGCACACGACCGTAATGTTCGTCTATAATTATAGATGAAATTGCGTACCCATTTATTTCTATTGGCCACGGACACCTTTTCGTACATTTACAGATTTGTGTCCGGGTCGTATAAATGATCCGCAAAATATAGAACATGTCCTATTCTTGTCGCAATTGCGGCACAGACTCGCTCATAGAAGTCTAAGGGCACTTCCGCAATTGCAGACGGCTACGGATATGTATCCGTAGCCATCAGATTTGTATTTGCAGACAATGAAAACTTGATTCCTCCATAGTTTTTTGGGTGTTGTTTTTACGGCATTCACCGCATGGTAAAAAAGAAGAGGCTGGACGCAGCTGCAGGCTTAAGGGAAGCCGACATGACCGTCCTGGTAGGGAAAGGGTTAATGTTACGAGGTCAGGGAAAGTTGAAGGAGCTGAAGGAGGGACGGGGAGGAGTTAAGGGGGGCGGGGGGGCCGTTACTGCGCTTCCCGCTGTTTCTCGGCATTGAGCCGGAAGCAGCGGGAGGAGTAACACACATTAAGCAAAGCTCCCCGTTGCCCGGTGTTTTAGTAATGGCAGAGGCCCTGATTTTAGAGCGGCTGCGCGCCGCTGCTGTGCACCACGGTCCCGGATGGCTGGAGGAGACCGTGGCTGCATTAACGCGGATCCCGGACGCCGTTTCGCCACGTCGGGCACGGCGTTCGGGGTCTGTTGTAAGGGACAGGCTCCCCTCCCCCGGCCCCCCTACGAGCATGGCTATGGCGGCGGGGGGGGAGTCGGCAACAACCGCTCCTGCGCTGGGCAGGCAGAGAGCGGTGGCAGGGGTGACGGCGATGCAGGCTGTGTCGACCCGTCCCTCTCGGCGGTCCCGACCTCCAGAGCGCCTGAGTCCGGAGGTAGTCCCGCGGACACGGCGTCGCAGAGGGAGCCCGATCCCGGACGCTGCAGGCCAGGCAGCTGGGAGGACCGCCCCTTCCCAGGCCCTGCGTCCTGGCAGGAATCCCAGGCCGCGACGGGGTCCGGCGGTAAGCAGGCTGGGCTCCCTGTCACCCCTCCCCCATCAGATGGAAGATGTCGAGAGCAAGGTACGGCCGCCCCGCATGGTGATGTTCCGGCCAGGGGGCAGGCTTCGTCAGGATCGTCTAGACGGACGACTAGATCTGCAGCGACGTCGAGGCAACAGGTCCGGTCGGAAGTCTGGGTCCCGGCGGTCGGGCCGCAGGTTGCCGGCCCATCGGTCAGCGCGTCCTCATCCCCTTTCCGAAGAGGTCGTTGGGAGGGACAGTCGTCGGCGAGAGAAGAACTGGAGGAAGGTGAACTGGACGTCTATCGTCGAGGTCAGGATGGTCCGGCTGACGGGAACACAGCGCTTGTGCAGCCCGGTGAGTGTATAACTCCATTATTGTCTTATCCAGCGATTTTTATGTCGGGTGTCGGCGGGGGGGCTGCTAGCATAGCATCGGGGGCCGGTAGTGGCGCGGGAGGACGCGACGGAGCGGGTTTGGCAGATTTAGTGGGTTGCTTACGGGAGCTGGTGGGGCGCCTGGATAGGGCCGCGGCGCCGGTAGTAACGGAAGTGTCCCCTGCGGTAGTTTGGGAAGGCCCCAGGGAAGTGGGATCGTTGCAGGCGCGTCCTGTGGTGGCGGTTAGAGAGGCGGTCGCGGTGTCGGTGCAGACTGAGGCACAGAAGGACGGCGACCGAGTGCGCATGGACGATCGTGCTCGGGGGGAGGTGTATGTTTGTTTTGAGGGTCCGTTGGGGGCGCATTTAAAGCAGGAGGTGCGTGATCGGATCTGGAAAGATGAATATGTTGAAATTTTTTCTCTCTTGCCGCTGGCTAAATTCAATTTGGATAAGAGCAAGCGGGATGAGAGTAAAAAGGACGAGGAGGAACGGCGGCGGTATAGGCTTATCCCGCAGACGTTCGTTAATTGGTCGCAGGCGTTCGCCATATTGGCTAGTGTGATAGGGGAAAAGGCGCCGGAAAATTGTTCGGCGTTATTTTGTTATTTTGATGCTATTGGGGAGGCTCATAGGGCGTATGGGGGTCAGGCGTGGCTGCGATATGATGAGCAATTCCGTCAGCGGAAGGCGGTTCGGCCGGCGATTCGGTGGGACCAGAAGGATATTGCTCTCTGGTTACGGGTTACGGCTCCGGTTAGGCAGCCCTTTCCCGGGAGCGGTGGCCAGGGAGGCCAGACTAGTCAGAGTGGACCAAGCGGCGGGGGAAAGGCGGGGTTTTGCTGGCAATTCAATGAAGGCCAGTGCAAGTTTGGGGCCACGTGCAAGTTCAAGCACGTGTGCTCCGAGTGTAATGGTGCATCACACGGGGCGGCAAAATGTCTGCGGAAAAAGAGGTCCGGGAACCAGCACGGGGCTGGTCAAGGGGGTGTCGCCGGTGAGGGTGGAAAGGATGGCCCCTTATCTAAATGAGTATCCGGATAGGGCGGCAGCTAAGTTGCTTTATGAAGGGTTTAGTGTTGGTTTTGTTATTCCTCCGCCTCCTTATGAGGTTCCGGTTACGCGGAGAAATTTAAAATCGGCTTACTTGCATGCGGAAGTCGTGTCGGAAAAGTTGTTAAAAGAAGTTTCGTTGGGGCGCATGTCGGGGCCATTTGTGGAGTCGCCGGTAAAAGATTTAGTTGTGTCCCCTTTGGGTATTGTCCCTAAACGCGAGCCCGGAAAGTTTCGTTTGATTCAACATTTATCGTATCCCAAAGGTTCGTCGGTAAATGACGGGATTGATCACGAGTTGTGTTCCGTAGTTTATACCTCATTCGATAGGGCGGTGGGGTTAGTGCGGGCTGCGGGTCCGGGGGCGCTGCTAGCAAAAACCGACATCGAGGCGGCGTTCAGGTTGTTGCCGGTCCATCCAGAAAGCCAACGGCTGTTGGGTTGTTTTTGGAATGGGGCCTTTTACGTGGATCGGTGCCTTCCGATGGGGTGTTCTCTTTCTTGTGCATACTTCGAGGCGTTTAGTAGCTTCGTGGAGTGGGTAACGAGGGGAGTATCCGGGGTCGATTCGTTGATCCATTACTTAGATGATTTTTTGTGCGTTGGCCCGGGGGGTTCGCCGGTTTGCGGTAACTTGCTTCATGCCCTGCAGAAGGTGGCGAGGGATTTTGGGATCCCTTTGGCGCCGGAAAAAACGGAGGGCCCGGTAGCGACGATTTCTTTCTTGGGAATCGAAATTGACTCGGTGGCAATGGAGTGTCGGCTTCCGGCGGATAAGTTGGGTGCTTTGAGGCTGGAGGTGCGACGGGCTTGTAGAAGGAAGAAAATGTCGCTGAGGGAGCTTCAGTCGCTGCTGGGGAAGTTGAATTTCGCCTGCCGGATTATGCCGATGGGGAGGGTGTTTGGTAGAAGGTTGGCGGCGGCAACGGCGGGAGTGCGGGCGCCGCATCATTTTGTGAGGCTCAAGGAGGAGCACCGAGCTGATCTTCAGGTTTGGGATGACTTCTTGGGCCAGTACAATGGTCGCTCGCTATGGATGGCCCCAGCGCAGGATACGAGTGATCTGAATATTTTCACGGATGCGGCTGGGGCGGGTGGCTTTGGAGCTTACGGGGGAGGTCCGTGGTGCGCAGGTCAATGGCCGGCTAGCTGGGTGTCCAGTGGATTGACGCGGAATCTGGCCCTGCTCGAGCTGTTTCCCATCGTGGTGGCGGCTACCATTTGGGGGGACAGGCTCAGGGATAAGAAGGTCCGTTTTTACTGCGACAACATGGGGGTGGTGCTTGCCATTAATAACATCACGGCGTCCTCTCCTCCGGTAGTTCAATTGTTGCGACATTTAGTGTTGGTGTGTTTGTCGCTGAACGCGTGGGTGGTGGCGGTGCATGTCCCGGGTGTACGGAATTGTGTTGCTGATGCTCTTTCTCGCTCGCAGTGGGACCGGTTTCGGGAATTGGCCCCGGGAGCGGAACGTCTCGGTTTGGCGTGTCCGGATCATCTATGGGATCTGGTATCGGTCCCGTAGAGCAGCTGTTACAAAGGTCTTTGGCGCGCACGACGTGGAGGGCTTATGCTGCTTGTTGGAGGCAGTGGGAGGAGTGGGTAAGAGAGTTGGGTGATGTCAATACGGATAGAGACAGGTTGGTGGCACTTTTGTATTGGTTAGGGGATGCCTGGGAGGGGGGGTTTTCAGTAGCGAAGGTGAACCGGTTTATATCCGCGGTGGCGTTTGGGCTTAAGTTGCGGGGCTTGCGGGATGTATCGAAGGAATTTCTGGTATCGCAGGCTTTGAAGGGGTTGCGCAGAGGTAGGGTGGAGGCGGATAGTAGAAGGCCGGTGTCGTTTGCTTTGCTGGGCTTGTTGGGCGGTTCATTGGCATCGGTATGTCGTTCTTCAGATGAAATGGATTTGTTTCGGTTGGCTTTCTCGTTGGCGTTCTTCGGAGCATTTAGAGTAGGTGAGTTGGTGTCGCCAAGTACTAAACAGGCAGGGGGGCTGAGATCTGGGGAGGTGAGCCTTTTTGCAGATCGGTTGGAGGTATGGTTGCGTAGATCAAAAACTGACCAATTAGGGAAGGGAAAACTGATAGTTTTGTTCGCTCTCCCGGGGTCGGTCATGTGCCCAGTAGAGTGCATGCGGGGTTTTACAAAAAACAGGGGGTCTCCAGATTTGCCTTTGTTACGTCATGTGGACGGGTCGTTCTTGTCCAGGTTTCAGTTTGGAGCTGTTTTTAGAAAATGTTTGACGGCGGTTGGGGTTGCAGCAGGCTCATATTCATCTCATTCCTTCCGGATTGGCGCAGCAACGGAAGCAGGGCGCTGGGGGTTGGATGATGAGGGGGTGAGGCGTATTGGTCGTTGGGAGTCTAAAAGGTTTAAGTCCTATGTCCGCCCCCATATGTTGTAATTTTGTTGTTTATGCTTGCAAATGTTATATGGTGGTGCCTAACTGTGTTTTCCGTTTCAGATTCGCCTCCTTGTCTGGTGTGGTTGATGGGTCATTCGTACGTGCACTGGGGGGCTTTGAGGGCGGACGTCCGCCCGGATGGTCGCCAGTTGCGCATTCCGCGACAGGATGCGGTCGTGCATTGGCTGGGGTTTAGAGGTATGTCGTGGAACAGGGTGTTGGCGGAATTCCAGACATATGTGCGGCTTGATAGGGTTCCGGAGGTTTTAGTGTTGCACGTGGGTGGGAATGACTTAGGAGTCCGCCCTTTTCGTGAGTTGGTGCGGGATATCAAACATGATTTGTTGTGTTTGTGGGTATCTTATCCCAAGTTGGTGGTAGTGTGGTCGGACATAGTCCCAAGGAAGCATTGGCGGTTAGCTAGATCGGTGGAGAGAGTCAATAAGGCTCGGATAAAAGTTAACCGGGCGGTGTCCCGTTTTGTGGCAAAGAACGGGGGCATTTGCGTGAGGCATAGGGATTTGGAGTCAGGATTGGGGAATTTCTGGAGGAGTGACGGGGTTCATCTGACCGAGGTTGGCATTGATATTTGGAGCTTGGCTATAGCAGAAGGCATAGAAAGGGCGGTGGTCTTGTGGAGGAACTCACAGGCTTAAGGTGGTCAAGGCCTGTTTCGCGGTGGCGGGGGGAGTCCTTGAGGCCAGTCAGTACAAAATGGTGGGGGGGTCGCATCGGGGGTATGCGTCCCCCAAAAAAGGTACATGGTTGAAGACTTCATCGGGTGTTATCCCTTTGAAGTGGTCTTCTGGTAGAAGGTATGTCACTTGAAGGCTTCATCGGGTGTTATCCCTTTGAAGTGGACTTCTAGTGGTCGGTATATCACTTGAGGGCTTCATCGGGTGTTATCCCCTTGAAGTGGACTTCTAGTGGTTGGAGCCATCTGCAGAGGTGAACGGTGCTTCCGAGCTGGTTTACGGCTGGAGGTAATTAGTGGTTTGCAGATGGCTAATTCGGTGTGTTCTTGAAAGGAACATCTGAAGGGGCTTCAAGGACTTCCTCTGCTCGGGTTAATGTTAACGTTTAATTGTTATTTATGATTCTGACCCATGTTGGGTCATGTGAATTATTAGGAGGAATTCTCTGGTGGATTCCTAACTAGTTATCCGAATGTTTCGGATTTAAATTGTTTTTATAAAACTGTGAAATTAATAAACGGCTGCTGTGGCCATTTCACATCCAACCTCGGTGTCATGTGTCGTTACTAAATGGGGGTGGGGGATAGTATGGTTTAAGGTTAACACACGACTCTACCTAGGCAGGTCAAGAAGAGGCTGGACGCAGCTGCAGGCTTAAGGGAAGCCGACATGACCGTCCTGGTAGGGAAAGGGTTAATGTTACGAGGTCAGGGAAAGTTGAAGGAGCTGAAGGAGGGACGGGGAGGAGTTAAGGGGGGCGGGGGGGCCGTTACTGCGCTTCCCGCTGTTTCTCGGCATTGAGCCGGAAGCAGCGGGAGGAGTAACACACATTAAGCAAAGCTCCCACCCTCCCACCCTTGTTTTGTTACTCCTTAGGTCTTATGTACGTCTGTCTATGAGCGTTTTGTTTTATTTTATGTGCTTATTTAACATGTTTTTCTTTTTTCCGGAGTAGGTTCTGTTGTCATGGCAGCTGGCGGGGGGAGTCCTTGAGGCCAGTCAGTACAAAATGGTGGGGGGGTCGCACTGGGGGTATGCGTCCCCCAAAAAAGGTACATGGTTGAAGACTTCATCGGGTGTTATCCCTTTGAAGTGGTCTTCTGGTAGAAGGTATGTCACTTGAAGGCTTCATCGGGTGTTATCCCTTTGAAGTGGACTTCTAGTGGTCGGTATATCACTTGAGGGCTTCATCGGGTGTTATCCCCTTGAAGTGGACTTCTAGTGGTTGGAGCCATCTGCAGAGGTGAACGGTGCTTCCGAGCTGGTTTACGGCTGGAGGTAATTAGTGGTTTGCAGATGGCTAATTCGGTGTGTTCTTGAAAGGAACATCTGAAGGGGCTTCAAGGACTTCCTCTGCTCGGGTTAATGTTAACGTTTAATTGTTATTTATGATTCTGACCCATGTTGGGTCATGTGAATTATTAGGAGGAATTCTCTGGTGGATTCCTAACTAGTTATCCGAATGTTTCGGATTTAAATTGTTTTTATAAAACTGTGAAATTAATAAACGGCTGCTGTGGCCATTTCACATCCAACCTCGGTGTCATGTGTCGTTACTAAATGGGGGTGGGGGATAGTATGGTTTAAGGTTAACACACGACTCTACCTAGGCAGGTCATGACATGCTAACTTTATTCTGCAGGTCAATATGATTACGGCGATACCAAATTTATCTAGTTTTTTCTCTTTTTCTGCTTTTACATTGAAAAAACGAATTGTTAAAAATAAAATTAGTTTTCTGTCCCCATCATTTTTTTATTTTTTTTTCGTCGATTGAGCAATGTGAGGGCTTATTTTTTTGTACCATTTTGGGGTTACCATTTTATTCCATTTTTTGTGAAAGGGGAGTTGACCAAAAAACAGCACTTCTGACGTTTTAATTTGATACAATTTTTTTTTACTGCGTTTACCGTGCAGGTTAAATTTTGTTATATTGTAATACTTTTGACTTTTATGGATGCAGAGATTCCAGTTACGTTCATTGGTCTATTATTATTTTTTTTTAATTTATTTTGGGTAAAAATGGCAAAAGGTTTTATTTTTATACTTTTTAATATTTAACAATATATATATATATATATATATATATATATATATATATATATATATATATATATATATATATACAAACAGAAATAAGCAGCACTCAATATTCAAATCCAAAATGGTGACGGGTGCACTTGATTTATCTGTTTTTAACAAAAAAAATTATTAGTCCCCCTAAGGGGATTGAACCAGATGCATGTAATATGTCTATATTACATATTCGCCTGTAGCTTGATAAAGCTACAGGCGAAACGCGCGTCGGGGCGCTCATTCACATCCTGGGTCACATTGACAGTCTCCTAAACATGGGTAAGTGCATCAGCTAGGTTTAACCTGGATCTATGCTATATATCTTAATGCACTAGCCACTTTAAGCAAATACAAGCTTTTACATTGACCTGTTTACACTTTGCTTTTTTGCACTATTCCTATCTTTACCCACTATTATAGATGCATCCTATGTTGGAGT
This sequence comes from Rhinoderma darwinii, assembly GCF_050947455.1. Classification (NCBI taxonomy): domain Eukaryota; kingdom Metazoa; phylum Chordata; class Amphibia; order Anura; family Rhinodermatidae; genus Rhinoderma; species Rhinoderma darwinii. Next base: position 589,545,364 of record NC_134687.1, read on the forward strand.
TACATTGATTCAATAATTTCTCCATACTATATATAAAATGTATGCAAATACCTTGATTAATGTATGTATTGATGACCTGGACAAGGACTTATTTTAGATTCTCTGCTTTTGTTTTTTGTTTTTGTTTTTGATGCTATTAATAAAGATTGTCAACTTTTTCATATTTTGATATATACGGACTCTTTTGTTCTCTAGTTTATACTATACATTGTTAGAGTCCATATCTCTAATTAATTTGAGTGGGTGGTTGAGATTTATCTCCCACTTTGATACTTATATGTCCTGTGAGACTTCTTGTCTAATCATAACTGAAAGTACTTAACCGCCTGGTTCCGGAGCACAGCGGAGCTCCTGACATCATGGGCTGTGCTCAGCGCATGACGTCGCAACGCGATGCGCCGCGCACAACATCCCGACCCTGGATAGAGTCAGGACAGGACCTCCACTGCGTCTGAAGAGGAGGGTAAGATTAATATCCCTGTCTGTTAAAGCTGATAGGTCGGGGTCTGACTTCCGGGACCCCGCCAATCAGCTGTTTTGAAGGGGCCGCAGCGCTCGTACGAGAGCTGCTTCCCCTTCTTTCCGGTCCCTTGCTCACACTGTGAATCCGTGTCGGCGACTCACAGTGTGAGCAAGTGAGGGAAATGAAGGGGAAGCAGCTCTCGTACGAGCGTTGCGGCCCCTTCAAAACAGCAGATTGCCCGGGTCCCGGGAGTCGGACCCCGACCCATCAGCTATTAATGGCCTATCCTGAGGATAGGCCATCAATGTTTAGGGACTGGACAACCCCTTTAAGCCTACAATGTAGCAGGCTTAGAGGGCACATGAGACAGGATCACAGATTGTGTGATGCTGTCTGTTGGGCCCTATATCTAAGCCAATCACATGGTAGGCTTAGATACAGGGCCCATGTGTGATCCTGTCTGATGGGCTCTGTATATAAGCCTACCCCACGGTAGGCTTATATTCAGCTCCCCTGCAGACAGTAATTTTATACTGTATAAGATTACTGTCTGCTGGGGCCCTGTATCTAAGCATCTTACATAACCACATGTTAAGCATAGATACAGGGCCCATATGTGATACTGTCTGCTGGACCCTTTATTTAAGCCTACCATATGGTAGGCTTAGATACAAGGCTCCAACAGACAGTAATCTTATACCGTATAAAATTACTGTCTGCTGGACCCTGTATCTAAGCTTACCTTGTGGTAGACTTAGACACAGGGTCCAACCTACAGTATCACATATGGGCCCTGTATCTAAGCCTACCACATGTGTTACTAATCGTTTTTTTTTAGTTTGTGTTTTTTTACAGGTTCGGTCGTTGGACAACATCGTATTTGAGGACTACTTCGATGATGGCTTTTTTTATTATCAATAAAATTGTTAATGAGGGTTGCCTGTGGTTTTTTATTTCAATAAAATATTTTTTCTATGACTTTGTGTTTTTTTTAAACTTTATGACTACCGCCTTAGTAATGGCCGCCGGCTGATTGACAGCGTCCATCACTAAGGCGGGGCTTAGTGCTAGCCGATGCAGAGGCTAACACTAACCACCATTATTACGCTGGTACCCACAGCCACCAGGTGTGCTGGGAAGAGCCGAGTACGATCCAGTACTTGACTATCTGTAGTGACGGTCGGATATTGGGGCGGCTGCGGGCTGATATTATCAGGCTGGGAAAGGCCAGAAACAGCGGGCCCCCACCCTGGTAATGCTAGCCTGCTGATGCTTTATTGTATCTGGCTGGTTATGAAAAACCCACATCATTTAAAAAAGTAAAAAGTAATAATTGGAAAGAACGATGTGGGGTCCCCCCCCAATTTTCATAACCAGCCAGATACAACATAGCAGCAGCAGGCAGCATTACTAGGGTGGGAAGGGACACTGTTTTTGGCCTTCTCCAGCCTAATGCTACCAGCCTGCGGCCGCCTCAGTGCCCGACCATCACTACAGCTGGTCGGGTACTTGTTCATACCCGTCTCTTCCCAGTACCCCTGGTCGCGGTGGGTACTGGGGTAATTATGGTGGTTAGTATTGGCCTCTGCACCTGCTAACATTAAAGAGGCTCTGTCACCAGATTTTGCAACCCCTATCTCCTATTGCAGCAGATCGGCGCTGCAATGTAGATAAGAGTAACTCTTTCTAAAGTACAACTGGGCGTGTTTAAAGTTAAAGTACAAGTTGGCGTGTATTGTGTATGTACATCTGGGCGTTTTTACTTCTTTTACTAGCTGGGCGTTGTGAATAGAAGTGTATGATGCTCACGAATCAGCATCATCTACTTCTCTTAGTTACCACCCAGCTTCTGGCAGTGCACAGACACACAGCGTGTTTTCGAGAGATCACGCTGTGACGTCACTCACTTCCTGCCCCAGGTCCTGCATCGTGTCGGACGAGCGAGGACACATCGGCACCAGAGGCTACAGTTGATTCTGCAGCAGCATCGGCGTTTGCAGGTAAGTAGCTACATCGAGCTACCTGCAAACGCCGATGCTGCTGCAGAATCAACTAAGACTCTACTAAGACAACCTGGGTCCTAAGCAGCAAAGTCCATCCCACCTTGTGGTCGACTCTGGCAAACACCTTAGGATCGCCTTAGACACTGTCGATCAGAGATGTGACGGATTCGAGGTTGCGGTTTTATGTGCACGATCTCTCTCGTTACTCTCCAACAGCCTTTGGGGAATCGCTCAAATTGCAATTCCACAACGTATTCACAAGCCCATCTATATTATTTTTTCCACAATAGAACCTATGAAAGCCCTGGTGGAACAAATGCAAGATCTGACTCAGATAGTAGAAGGTTTGGCTGTAAGGATTTAACAGCACGAAACTGCGCAGGCCTGAGCAGTCGCTCCAGCCTCATCTGCTGTGGAACCTAAAGTGAACTTGCCGTATAGTTTCGCTTGTGATTGTAAGTCTTTTGTTATTTTTTGGGACAGTTGTAAATTATATTTTCGTCTGAGACCTATCTCCTCTGGAACTGAGCAAGAGTAAGTGGGTGTTGTCATTTCACTCTTGCAGGGTGCTCCTCAATCCTGGGCCTTTTCAATGGGTCCTGATGCCCCTGAACTTTTTTCTGTGGAAACCTTTTTTGCGGCCCTGGGTTTAATTTATGGAGAACCAGATGTCACTGCAGTAGCAGAGGCCAAGATGTTATCTCTCCAGCAAGGACTATGTCCTGTCGAGTATTATTATTCGGAGTTCAGACGATGGTCTATTCTTTCTCAGATACTATGACTACGTGAACGCAAAAATTAAGAAACTCTTATGGCTGCTCCCGTTCCCTGTGCTGAGAACCCTTCTTCTGATGCACAAGAGCCCATCAGATCTCAGGAGCCAAGTGGTTCTCTAAACTAGATTTACGCAGGGCCTACAATTTGGTTGGTATCCGCAAAAGCGATGAGTGTAAGACAGCGTTTAATACTCCAGGTGGTCATTATGAGTATTTGGTCATGCCTTTTGGTTTAAGTAATGCTCCTGCAGTTTTTCAAAACCTGGTTAATGATATTTTCAGAAATTTTATTGGACGTTTTGTGGTGTTGCATCTGGACGATATTCTTATGCTTTCTTCAGATTGGTCCTCTCATGTCCAACATTTAACGTCCGTCCTTCAAGTACTGAGGGAAAATTGTCTTTACGCGAAGTTTGAAAAATTTATTTTCGGAGTTCAGGAAATTAATTTCTTGGTGTATGTTCTGTCTCCTCATGATTTTCGTATGGACTCCGCAATTCTTGATTGGGTTCAACCCACTTCATTAAAGGCTCTGCAGAGGCATTATCTACAGGTGGTGGCTGTATAGCGTTATCTACAGTCGGCGCTGTATGGCATTATCTACTGGGGGGGCTGTATGGAGCTCTCTACAGGGAAGGGGCTATATGGCGTTATCTACAGGGGGCTGTATGGCGCTATCTACTGGGGGGGCTGCATGGAGCTATCAACAGGGAGGGGGCTGTATGGCGCTATCTACAGGGGGGCTGTATGGCGCTATCTACAGTGGGCTGTATGGTGCTATCTACAGGGGAGCTATATGGCACTATCTACAGGGTGGGGGCTGTATGGCGCTATCTACAGTGGGGCTGTATGGCATTATCTACAGGGGGCTGTATGGCACTATCTAAGGGTGGGGGCTGTATGGCGCTATCTACAGGGGGGCTGTATGGAGCTACCTACAGGGCGCTGTATGGCGCTATCTATGGGGGGGCTGTATGTCGCTATCTACAGGGGGCTGTATGGCACTATCTACAGAGGGGCTTTATGGCACTATCTACATGGAGGGGGCTGATTGGCACTATCTACAGGGGGGCTGTTTGGCACTATCTACAGGGGGCGCTGTGTGGCAGAATCTACAGGGAGGCACTATCTACAAGGGGGGGATTGTGTGGCACCCAGGGGAGGGGGGCCCTGTTAAAAGTTTGCTATGGGGCCCAGTCATTCCTAGTTACGCCTCTGTACACAATACATTTTCATCAGATACCACCAATACTGGTCAGGCGTTATATTTATGATAACATTCCTCCCGTTCTGGCAACTTGCCATCTTAATGCTTAAGCGTACCTCCAATTATAAAACATCTTTGCATAAATCAATAGTGCAAACGACAATATAAAACTAGATTAGCTTGTACAATAGATTTATGCAAAGTTTTTTTTATAACTGGAGGTACACGTTAAATAGTCTTCTAGATTTGCATCTACAGCAGCTTTTTAAGACAAATGTCCTTCATTCCATGTCCTAATCCATCGTAGCTGAACTATGAATATTTTGAGCTTAGACCAGCCAGTAGCCACAGTCAAGGTCATTCCTCCATGTGCTGGACCTTTATGCAAACTCAATGTCCCAGATTCTGGGAGTTGATGTTTGTAACACTAATGTATTAAAAACATGTGAAAATAAAAATCCTTCCACTGCATACTCATAGTAAAATATACATGTAAGTGAAGACCCCTTTTACAATTCTTGTTGTTTTTTACTAGGCACTAATTCTACTTTGACCTTTTTATTCTACCCAAAAGAAACCCTATCTCTTCTGCCATCTCCACGCCAACAATCATGTAACAATTTTAAATCAGCTTACTTGCACATCAATAAAAAGAAAACATCCAACATGAGGCTGAGAAAGAAGTAAAAAAACAAAAAAAAAGCAAACTTCACATTGCTTTCCTTTCTCCTGACGAATGCTAATCTACTAAACTAAGCTGCTGGCAAATGATCACATTTTGTTTCAAATGTTCCTGTCAACTGGCATTTATGTGATTGCAAAAATATGTCTCTCCAGAGGGACTGATTCAATGCCAAATAGCCATTTCCCATTCAGTGGAATATCACATGTCATAATATGTGCCAAACTTGTGCAGACAAAACTCTGTCATTAGCTGTTACAATATACTTTTTTCCTGCAAACGATAAAGTCCATATACCCCCAAAAATAAAGGCGATAATTGCTAAAAATACACTCGTGTGCAGGGGCAGGAAGCTGAACCCAATCTGCACCATATAGACTGATCACATACTACAAAAGGTATATGTTTTTTAACACCTAACGATGTAGCCAAGTTTATCTTGACTAATAACTTGCTACAGCGTGATATCACACAGCAAAAGCAATTGAAAAGCCATTGAAAAAATCAAGATAAAGTTTCTTGCCACTGTGTATTTAATGCGTTGAGTGAAGATAAAGATGGCTACATCTGTATGCCACCCGGGACTTCAACATATGCATCTAAGGCCTAATGCACATGACCGTGCTGTATTAATGGTCAGTAAATACTGCAAGGATGAGCCTTGGCGTGTCAACCGCATTTGCGGACCGTGCTCATAGTAATAAGTATCGGAGCACGGTCCGTAAATGTGAAAAATTTTCTATTTTTTTGTAGCTCGTTTCTTTGACCTGGGCACACATCCGTAAATATACAGGAAGGTGTCCACGGTCGATAGAAATTAATGTGTCAGCATTTTATCCGTAGTTGCGGATAAAACCTACAGTCGTGTGCATGAGGCCTAAGCCTCCAGGAATAATATAAATGGACAAGCCACCAAACATATGTTTATTAACCACTAAACCATTGGAAATATTATTAGAACATTATGTATTAAAGACAGGACCACCTGGGATGTTATTATTTAAGCACTAAGCCACCAGGACTGATTCAAGCACCATGGACATTGGCATTGGAGTCAAGTTTGCATAAAGCGGTAACAAATTGCCGGTGAAATGTGTAGGCAGGGAATATGTAGTCACTTCGTACAGTTCTGGGTCTGAGCAGAGAAGAGGGAAATATACATATAGCCTGTATTTCTCTTCTTCTTGTGGGTTAATATTAATGCTGTTTTGTTCAGCCACCTCATGTGGCATGAAGAAATGTAAACCCAAAAAAAGGACTTTGGTCATTTTTGACAACATAACATAGACCTGTTTACGTGAGCACTATGGAGGAATGATAGTGTTTGATGAATGAGTAGCTTTCCAAAAACTATTTGTTAGAAATCTTGAGTAAGATCAGTTCACTTCACCGGGTATGTTCCTCCATAGTGTTTGCTGAGTGCCTCTGCATTGTGGAATATGATTGAACTTGTTTGGACTAAGACAAACTGTTTACACATCTCTAGAAGTTTGATGAGTGATTATAAGCTCATTCAGTTATATTATTCTACTGCTTTACATTCAGAAAGCCCCTGAAGCCGTATAAACCCACAGTATATTTACCCATCGTCTTTTACTTCCTCATGGATGGAAGGTGCCAAACAGAAATTGGCGGAGACACATGTCTTCCAACTATAATGGTTTCAACGAACAAGTAAAATTGATTGTTTTGCCTATTGTAGTTCAGGGAAGTGTAATGTGATCTCTGTTATTAAAATTAGGTGTCTGTTCACCTAATCCCATCCACGGATAGAACAAGGCTTTTGTTGTCTCAAAGATAGGAGACTTTATATTAGGACATTGGAAGCACTACGAAAACTATGGGCTCATTCAGACGAGAGTATATGTAGTCCGTGTGACAGCTGTTAAAACAACGCCCATCAGATGGACTCATGTACTTCAATGGCGCTGTTCACACGACCATTATTTCAACGGAGTGTGTGAGGGGTCAGTGAAAAAATAGGAGATGTCCTATTTTTTTGTGCTTCACGCAACCCTCCATAGACTCTAGTCTATGTGGGATGCGTGATAACGCGGCCCTCAAGGGTGCACCTCAGATGTGAAAAACTAAAGTCTTTCACGTCCGAGGTTGGCTACGTTCGTCTGAATGTAGCATAAGCTAGTGTGAGCAACTGCACCAATTAAAGGAGCATGTGTCGTATTATAATCTACAGATCCCTCTTTGCCAGGAAGCCAATGTTGAACTTCCCCAGACACAAGGGGCATAAATACAGTAAGGTCAGAGGTTGCAGTCAGATCTTGGCCCTGGGGCCTGAAAGGGCCAATTTGAGGGTACCAGTAATATAAATGACACAACATAATAAGAATTTGTATTTATATAGCACCAACATATTCCGCAGCACTTTACAATTCAGAGTGAACATGTACAGACAATATCAGACATTACATAGTGACAAAATAATAAACAATTCAAACAAGAGGAGTGAGGACCCTTCTCACAAGAGCTTACAATCTATGAGGAAATAAGGGAGACACAAAATATAAAAAAAAGTCCTTGTTAAGTACAAGGGTCCAGCAATCTTTTATACATATGGGGTGGTACACATAAAGCTGCATGAGCCAGTCACCAGCCAGTGTCTGTGTATGACAGACATGAAGTGTATTAGGGGGCAAGGAGTCTGGGGATACTGTTGAATGAGGGGGTCAGGTACTGATGACTAATGTAATGGGGGGGTAAAAAAAAGGAGTCAGATTAGGGAATGTAATAGGCCTGTCTAAAAAGATGTGTTTAACACTGTGGATGTTGGGAATTAATCTGATTATCTGGGGCAGCATATTTCAGAGAACTAGTGCAGCACGAGAAAAATCTTGGAGATGGATGTGGGAGGTTCGGATTATTGAGAATATTAGATAAGGATTGTTAGTGTTAATTTTAGATCGCTGGCAGATCGTCAAGCATTGGTAGGGTGGTACATGGCCTGCCTTAGGGGTGTGCGACCTGTGCAAGTGCACAGAGTGCTGCACCCTACCAGCATGTAGAGGGCGCCGCTTGGCTTTGCCTCTACTCTGTGCTCTACTCTCAGTTAACATACACGTAGTAAATAAGAGCCGAGGAGCTTAGGAGGAAGCTCCGCCCACAGCCCATCCTGCAAGAAACCTGTGAGCTTGTCAGCAAGGAGAGATGGTGAGTGTGTGTGTGTGTGTGTGTGTGTGTGTGTGTGTGTGTGTGTGTGTGTGTGTGTCTATATATGTGTCTGCATGTGTTTATGCCTCTTTGTAAAAGTGTGTGTTCAATATTAAAGTAGAATAGATAAAATGAAGATATCTGTGCTACCCCTATATACCCTGCTGCCCCTATATACCCAACTGCCCCTTATATAACCTGATGCCCCTTATATACCTTCCTGCCCCTTATATACCCTGCTGCCCCTTATATACCCTGCTGTCCCTATATAACCTGATGCCCCCTACATACCCTGCTGACTGCTATATACACTGCTGCCCCTTATATACACTGTTGCCTCCTATATATCCTGCTGCCCCTTATGTACCCTGATGCCCCTATATACCCTGCTACCCTGTATGTACCCGGGTGCACCTTATTTACCCTGCTGCCCATTATATACCCTGCTGCCTCTTATATACCCTGCTGCCCCTATATACTCTGCTGACCCTAATATACTCTGCTGCCTCTTATATACCCTGCTGCCCCTATTTAACTTGCTAACCCCTATATACCCTGCTGCCTCCTATATACCCTGCTGCCCCTTATATACCATGCTGCCCCTATATACCTTGCTGACCCCTATATACCCTGCTGCCCCCTATATACCCAGTTGCACCTTATTTACCCTGCTGCCCCTATATAACCTGCTGCCCCTATATAACCTTCTGCCTCCTATTTACCCTGCTGTCCCTATATACACTGCTACCCCTATATACCCTGCTGCCCCTATATAACATTCTGCCTCCTATATACAATGCTGCCCCTTATATACTCTGCTGCCCCTTATATACTCTGCTGCCTCTTATATACCCTGCTGTCCTTATATACCCTGCTAACCCCTAAATACCCTGCTGCCTCCTATATACCCTGCTGCCCCTATATCCCTTGCTGACCCCTATATACCCTGCTGCCTCCTATATACCCTGTTCTCCCCTATATACCCAGGTGCACCTTATTTACCCTGCTGCCCCTATATAACCTGCTGCCCCTATATAACCTTCTGCCTCCGATATACCCTGCTTACTTTTATATACCCTGCTTCCCTTTATATACCCTGCTTTCCCTTATATAACCTGCTGTTCCTTATATACCCTGCTGCCCCTATATACCTTGCTGACCCCTATATACCCTGCTACTCCTATATACCCTGCTACCCCCTATATACCCGGGTGCACATTATTTACCCTGCTACCCCTATATAATCTCCTTTCCCTATATAACCTTCCATCGTCTATATACCCTGCTGCCTCCTAGATACCCTACTGCCCCTTATATACGATGTTGCCCCTTATATATCCTGCTGTCCCTTATATACCCTGCTGTCCCTTATATGCCCTGCTGCCCCTTATATACCCTGCTGCCCCTTATATACCCTGCTGCCCCCTCTATCCCTTGCTGACCCCTATATACCCTGCTGCCCCTATATACCCCGCTATCCCCTATATACCCGGGTGCCCCTTATATACCCTGTTGTCCCTTATATGCCCTGCTGCCCTTATATGCCCTGCTGCCCATTATATGCCCTACTTCCCCTTATATGCCCTGCTGCCCCTTATATACTCTGCCACCCTTAAGGGAAACACAACATTTTCATATATAGTAATCTATAAAACTTTAACCAATTCATGGCAATTATTTAATGGAAATAATATTTTTAAAGTGTATCTCCAGTTTGAAAGTGCATTGCATGATATACATACATACATACATACATACATACATGCATGCCTCTGTTTGTACTTACATGTCTCTGTGGGTATAGTTATAATCTACACCATTATCTGTACTCAGAGAATTATCACTGTGTTATCAGCAGTCTGTACATAGGACCGCATGTAACATCCACTACATTATCTATACTCAGAAAGTTATCACTGTGTTATCTGTGGTGTTACATAGGACTGCATGTGAAATATACTACATTATCTGTACTATGTATATATGTGCCTGTGTGGGTATATATGGGTCTGTTTGTAAATGTGTCTTTGTGTTTGTATATATGTGCCTGTATGTCTATATATGTGCCTTTTATGTATTTGTATATGTTGAGTATTTATATGCCTGTGTGTGTGTGTGTGTGTGTGTGTGTGTGTGTGTGTCTATATATTTACCTGTATGTATGTATATATTCCAGAATGTGTGTATTTGCCTGTATGTCTAAATATCTGTCTTTATGTATGTACAGTATATGTGTTCCAGTATGTGCCTGTCTATATATGTGGTTAATTTTTGGTTTGTGTAGGGGGTGGCAACAGGGCGCCATCCAACCTAAGGCTGGCCCTGGGTTGGTAGACAGAAAGGAGGGAGGAGAAGTAAGGAGGTGCAGCACTGTGGAGATCTTTGTGGGAGAGTTTTATAAGATTAAATTGTATTCTAAAGTGAATAGACAACCAGTGCATTGAATGGCACAGGGTAAAGGCATTGGTGTAGCAGTTGGTCATGATAGTTGGGGCCCTGTTAGAGATTTTGCGTCTCTACCAGTCACCTGATGACTGCTTGACTGGAGTAAGATTATATATTTAGCTAAGCTTAGATTATTCACCCTGAGCAGGAACAGCATCTACATAACACTTCTAAGAACCATTGCCAGGGAACGAAATAGGACAACATTTTCTATGTAAACCCAGACGATACTGCAGACCATGCCCCTAATAATGACAGTCATTGTGCCTCCAGTAAGCAGTAGTACGAGCAGAGTGTTCTACATAAACAGTGCCAGTAGAGTGGCCCCTGATAAACAGCGTCAACATAGTGCAAACACTTTTTTTTTTAAAAGTAATTAGGTCTAAAATGAAGCGCTAAATAATTCAATAATACATCTTTATAACGGTTGGAGCTCTGTTATTTTATGGATACAGAACTTTAATTTGACTGTTTCTCACCCTTCACGCAGCCATAGTCTCAAAGCCAGCATTAGGGGGAGCTAGTTATCCCTTGTGGCAGCTAGTAGAAGCTTTGAGTAGGACTTTGGTGCTCTACTGGAGGTTCTGGAAACTCCAGGACAGTATGGGGGAGTAAGCAAGTATAATCTACCTGATCTACACCAGCATTGTTAGAGTTAGCTATGTTTTCTCTATCAGTTTTCTCCCACAAGACTTAGAGGCGTAAAGAAATGTATGATAATAGCATGTCCAATTAGAAAGTCAGATACAGTTACCTTTCAAATACTTTTGGAAGAATAGCAGGAGGGCTTTAGGAATACATAGCCGGATCCAAACATCTGGGCCGACATCATCGACCACAGCTATAAACATAATCTTGACATAATTATTTTATGATGTTAAAGAGTAAAAAAAGCAACAATATGTTGCATTTGGGTGGCATCCTGGCATTTCATTTAATGGCAGTATGTTTTCATGTGATGCTTAATTTGCACAGATTATTGATTGTAATAGATTTAGCATGTTGCATGAATCAAGTGGAGAACCTTGTCTCCGGTACTCATTCCAAGAGACGAATGGAAGCTCTTTACATTTGATTCCAAGAAAGAGAAAAATCCATGTTTTTTTTTTGGTTCAATAATCCCATGAATTACTTGATATATCTTTATAGCAATTGCAGATCAAATTTTACCTGCATAGATATAGAGATAAATACAATTTTGACTGCCTCCGGTTGCCACAAAGAAGCTTACTTTATAAAGTTTTTCTCGCCTTTTTTATTTTTTTTAACCCTTCCTGCCTGCAGCCATTTTTCTGATTTTCTCTTTCGTTTTTTCCTCCCTACCTTACAAAAACCATAACTTTTTTATTTTTCCATCAATATTGCCGTGTGAGGGTTTGTTTTTTGCGGGACGAGTTGTAGATTTTCACACCACTATTTATTGTACCATATAATGTAGTGGGAAACTGGAAAAAACATTTGTGGGGTGGAATATAGAAAAAAATTGATTCCTCAATCTTTTGGGTGGTTTTGTTTTTACGGTGTTCACTGTGCGGTAATAACAGCATGTTAACTTTATTCTGCGTGTTCATACGATTACAACAATACAACATTTATATAGTTTTTTTTATGTTTTACTACTTTTGCCAGGAGGAAACTGATTGTTAAAAATAAAATTTGAGTTTGTCGCCATATTCTGAGAGCCATAATTTTCCACCGATTTAGCGGTATGAGGAATTATGTTTTGCGTAACGAGCTGTCGTTTATATTGGTACCATTTTGGGGTATATGAGACTTTTTGGTCACTTTTTATTTGATTTTTTTTGTGGGAGATGAAGTGACCACAAAACAGCAATTCTGAAGTTTTTAATATTTTTACGGCAGTGCGGACTAAATAATGATATATTGTAATAGTTCAGACTTTTATGGACGCGGCGATACAAGTTATGTTAATTTTTTTACATCGTGCTTGAGGGAAAATAGGAAAAGTTTTGGAACGTTACAGGGGGTCGGCCCCCTGTTTTTAGTCATTTAAATGCGACTGTCGCTATTGACAGGTTAAGCGAGTTTGATCCCGCTCGTTACCTGGAAGTTCGGCTGTAACTCACAGCCGACACGCTCGTACTAAGGAGTACATTTTTTTTTTGCTGGTCAATTTTATATACTTATATATATATTTAAGTATATAAAATTGACCAGCACAGAATTTTAGATAAATTTAGATTAAAAAAATAGAAGAAAAAAACACAATAAACTGTTTACCCCATTTCTAGTAAATGAAAGTCACAAGACCAAAAAACCAGCAACAACAACATACATATATTTAGTATTCCCATGACAACATGTATAATAAAGTTAGCTGTCATTTAAGGTGTAAAAATTAAAAGCAAAAAACAATAGTATAATTATTGTTTAGATTTTGAATCCAATTTATATGAACCTCATAAAGGTGTGGAAAAAATGACCACTCATCCTGGAAAGACTGCAAATTCCTCATACAGCTACATGAGTATAAAAAGTGAAAAAAATATATGGTTGATGAAATAAAGGAGAAAAAAGACACATGTCATAGAGACAGCCCATTTAGCTGCTATGGAGCAAATGGGAAAGGGAGAACACAACTCAAGCCAGTCGTCTACCAGGCGTGTAGGATGCAGTCACACCAGGACCCATGTGCCTCAATGGGGCCCCAACGGTCCTATAAAAGAACATCAGTATTATAAATGGCTTGTCATAGTTAGGGGCTCCAGAAACTGCCAGCGGACAACACTTCTCGCTTTAAGGTGTTTCGGAGTTGATAAAGAGCCACCTCTGCTCTATCGGTGCCCCGTCTATCTATGCTCCCTATATATCTCAGTCTAAACACAACAATACTCTGATTATCTTCTTTTCCTCAAGGATGGTATAGTTACTTTAATCACTTTCTATGTACAGAATTCCCGCTCAGCTTGTGCTTATACACAGCTGCCAAAATGAGAAGCAGAGATGCAGTGTAAAGCATAGGAGGTACAGAGGTGGATTTCATGACTTGAATAAACAATGGAGCTAATCTGAAGTCACTGATCATAGCTGGGCCCTAATTAAGCAGAACTAACACTAAAGTATATAAATAGCAATTTGCATTATTCTGGCTATACTGGTGATAGATACCATGTGATAAGTATAAGTGCACATAACTTTAACTTTCCAAAGACCCAAAACATATTCTGTAAATTTACTCTTGATATGCAGTTACATTACAATTTCATAAAAGTATTGGTTCACTTTAAATGCCTCATTATTGACAACTGGTGGTTATCGCTGGTACTGCTGATTGATTGATCGATTAATTGATTTTCCATGGTTTTGCTCTATTGTTGGGGTTAAAGGGACCAGAAATTTAATAGTTTTACGGAAGGTAAATTAAAGATGATTTTATTGCAATTTCATCCTCACTGCCAAGGACTCTTTCACAATTAAATGAAGACATTTAGATCATCCACATTTTCCTCTAATATTTCAGGGAAACACTTTCGATGTGGTTTATGGCATCTGTTTGAGGGGAGTTGACCTTGACATTGTCCTAATTGATACCCGGGAAAGACAAGTATGCGAACAACAGTTATTATGGACAAAATTTTTAACATATTGTTTGTCTGCACTTGGCAGGATATCATCATTTCTGTTCAACAGAGAAGATCTAATCTACTTACAAAAGTAAAAATTTGATTGTAAAAGTCTGTATTGTGTTTTATGTTTTTGAATAGCATGACAAAGCGTGTTCTCACCAGCCAAGTCCATGCAACCTACTAACTCAGCAAAATCAAGTAGACCAGAATTCCAAGCAAACAAAACAGATGCCGGTGTCCTGTCCAAGACTGCCAAAACCATAATAAATGTGCTGGCTGTAGGTGATGTAGATATGTTAGCCAAATTTATTGTCCAACAGTGAGGACGGGATCTGATACACTAATAAGAGATACTTAAGTTGTTTAATAGAAATTTGTTCAGTGCTTTCACATACTTAGTGATTAGAGGGGTTGTCCACTTTGCAAACGTCCTAATATGCTATATGAATTTAACCCCTTCAGGACACAGCCTGTCTTGGCCTTCAGGACGCAGCCAATTTTTTCAAATCTGACATGTTTCACTTTATGTGGTAATAACTTCGGAATGCTTTTACCTATCCAAGCGATTCTGAGATTGTTTTCTCGTGACACATTGGACTTTATGTTACTGGCAAAATTTGCTCGATACATTAAGTATTTAATTGTGAAAAACACCAAAAATTAGCGAAAAATTGCAAAAATTAGCATTTTTCTAAATTTATATGTATCTGCTTGTAAGACAGATGGTAATACCACACAAAATTGTTGCTAATTAACATCCCCCACATGTCTACTTTAGATTGGCATTGTTTTTTGAACATCCTTTTATTTTTCTATGACATCACAAGGCATAGAACTTTAGCAGCAATTTCTCACATTTTCAAGAAAATTTCAAAAGGCTATTTTTACAGGGGCCAGTTCAGTTGTGAAGTGGATTTTAGGGCCTTATATATTAGAAACCCTCGATAAGTCATCCCATTTTAAAAACTTCACCCCTCAAAGTATTCAAAACAGCATTTAGAAAGTTTCTTAACCCTTTAGATGTTTCACAGGAATTAAGGCAATGTAGATGTGAAATTTTCAAATTTCTTTTTTTTTTTGCAGAAATTAATTTTTCATCTATTTTTTTTGTAACACAAAAAGTTTTACCAGAGAAACGCAACTCAATATCTATTGCCTAGATCCTGCAGTTTTTAGAAATACCCCACATGTGGCCCTAGTGTGGTAATGGACTGAACCCACAGGCCTCAGAAGCAAAGGAGCACCTAGAGGATTTTGGGGCCTCCCTTTTTATTAGAAAATATTTTAGGCACCATGTCGGGTCTGAAAGGCTCTTGCGGCGCCAAAACAGTGGAAATCCCCCAAAAGTGACCCCATTTCAGAAACTATACCCCTTGAGGAAATTATCTAGGGGTTTTAGTGAGCATTTTGACCCCGCAGGTTTTTTGGAGAAATTATTGGAAGAAGGCCGTGAAAATGAAAATCTACATTCTTTCAAAGAAAATGTAGGTTTAGCTAATTTTTTCTAATTTCCACAAGGGCTAAAAGGAGAAAATGCACCACTACATTTGTAAAGCAATTTCTCCCGAGTAAAACAGTACCCCACATGTGGTAATAAACGGTTGTTTGGACACACGGCAGGGCTTAAAAGGGAAAGAGCGACATTTGGTTTTTGCAGCTCAAATTTAGCAGGAATGGTTTGAAGAGACCACGTCGCATTTGCAAAGCCCCTAAGGGACCAAAACAGTGAAAACACCAAAAAAGTGACTCCATTTAGGAAACTACACCCCTTGAAGAATCCATCTAGGGGTGTAGTGAGCACTTTGAACCCACAGGGGTTTCATAGATTTTATTAGAATTGGGCAGTGAAGATAAAAAAAATACTTTTTTTCCAATAAGACGTAGCTTTAGCTCAAAATTTTTCATTTGCTCAACAAATAAAGGAATAAAAAAAAAACAGCATTTGTAAAGCAACTTCTCTGGAGTACGGCAATACCCCATTTGTGGTCATAAACTGCTGTTTTCTATAGATATGCCAATATGTGGCGCCCAGCTTGTGCCACTGGAGACACACACCCCAAAAATTGTTAAAAGGGTTCTCCCGGGTATGGCGATGCCATATATGTGGAAGTAAACTGCTGTTTGGGCACACTGTAGTGTTCAGAAGGGAGGTAGCACCATTTGGCTTTTGGAGTGTGGATTTTGCTTGTAGTAGTCTTGTATTGAGTCTTACTGGTGTTTCCGTTTATAATGTGGGGGTACATGTAAGCCGGGCGGAGTATATAAGGGGCATAGTCAGGTGGTATAATAATGGGGTAAACAAAAACAATAAAATAATCCATAGATGTGTGTTACACTGTGAAGCAATCCTTTCTGCACAGGCCGGTGTCGCACTGATAAACTGTGTCCTTTCTTATCCCCCTTTTGGTCCACACTCCGCACCTTTGCAGTTTGAGGAATTTTGCTGGGAAGTGTTGTCCTGGTATAATACGGGCACCCTCGCTTTCAGCAGATATGTTTGGGCCCTCCCCTTCCTGGTTCCCTAATTTTAGGGGCCTTGATAATTCGCCACTTGAAACAGAAGAAATGTTTCCCTCGGGCCGGCACAACTGCATATTTTTATTTCCTGGCTTATTGGAGCCTTAACTAATTTTATTTTTTCATAGACGTAGTGGTATGAGGGCTGTTTTTTTTGCGGGACGAGCTGTAGCTTTTACATAGTTACATAGTTACATAGTTAGTATGGCTGAAAAAAGACACATGTCCATCAAGTCCAACCAAGGGAAGGGAAAAGGGAAGGAAAAATGTCTACACATAGGAGCTAATATTTTTTTGTTCTAGGAAATTATCTAACCCTTTTTTAAAGCCATCTACTGTCCCTGCTGTGACCAGCTCCTGCGGTAGGCTATTCCATAAATTCACCGTTCTTACTGTAAAGAAGCCTTGTCGCCTCTGCAGGTTGAACCTTTTTTTCTCCAGACGGAGGGAGTGCCCCCTTGTTTTTTGAGGGGGTTTTACAAGGAACAGGATATCACCATATTTTTTGTATGTGCCATTAATATATTTATATAAGTTAATCATGTCCCCCCTTAGTCGTCTTTTTTCAAGGCTAAATAGGTTTAATTCTTTCAATCTTTCCTCATAACTTAAATTCTCCATGCCCCTTATTAGCTTCGTTGCTCTTCTTTGTATTTTTTCCAACTCCAGGGCATCCTTTCTATGAACTGGAGCCCAGAACTGAACTGCATATTCTAGATGAGGCCTCACTAATGCTTTGTAAAGTGGCAATATTACATCTCTGTCCCGCGAGTCCATGCCTCTTTTAATACACGACAATATCTTGCTGGCCTTTGAAGCAGCTGATTGACACTGCATGCTGTTATTGAGTTTATGATTTACAAGAACACCCAGATCCTTCTCAACAAGTGAATCCGCCAGTGTAGCGCCCCCTAGGACATATGATGCATGCAGGTTGTTGGTACCCAGATGCATAACTTTACATTTATCTACATTAAACTTCATTTGCCAAGTGGACGCCCAAACACTTAGTTTGTTTAAATCTGCCTGCAATTCACAAACATCTTCCATAGTCTGAACTATATTACATAGCTTGGTGTCATCTGCAAAAATAGAAATAGTGCTATTAATCCCATCCTCTATATCATTAATAAATAAGTTGAATAATAGTGGTCCCAGCACTGAACCCTGGGGTACACCACTTATAACCGGTGACCATTCAGAGAAGGAATCATTGACCACAACTCTCTGGATACGGTCCTTGAGCCAATTCTCAATCCAATTACAAACTATATTTTCTAAACCTATAGTCCTTAATTTACCCATTAGGCGTCTATGGGGGACAGTGTCAAATGCCTTTGCAAAGTCCAAAAACACTATATCCACAGCGGCCCCTCTGTCTAGACTTCTGCTCACCTCTTCATAAAAACAGATTAGGTTAGTTTGACAACTTCTGTCCTTAGTAAAACCGTGCTGGCTGTCACTTATAATGCTATTTATTGTCACATAATCCTGTATATAGTCCCTCAATAGCCCCTCAAACATTTTCCCCACGATGGATGTTAAGCTTACTGGTCTATAATTACCCGGGGAAGACCTAGAGCCCTTTTTGAAAATAGGCACCACATTTGCCCTGCGCCAGTCCCTTGGCACTATACCAGTCACTAGAGATTCTCTGAATATTATGAAAAGGGGGACAGAAATAACTGAACTAAGCTCTTTAAGAATTCTAGGGTGTAACCCATCTGGTCCCGGGGCCTTGTGCACATTTATTTTATTTAATTTAGCTTGGACCATCTCTACATTCATCCAATTCAGTATATCAACTGATATATTAACAGCACTGGCACCGGCTAAATCAGCTGCTCTTTCTTCAGTTCTATATACAGAGCTAAAGAACCCATTTAGTAACTCTGCCTTCTCTTGATCCCCTGTGATCAACTCCCCATTACCATTATCTAGGGGTCCTACATGTTCAGACCTTGGCTTTTTTGCATTTATATGCTTGAAGAATTTTTTAGGATTTGTTTTACTATCCTTGGCCACCTGCCTTTCATTTTGTATTTTTGCTAATTTTATTACATTTTTACAGATTTTATTAAGCTCTTTATATTTTACAAAGGCTACAGCTGTACCCTCAGATTTGTATTTTTTAAATGCCCTTTTTTTGTCATGTATTGCCCCTTTCACAGAAGGTGTAAGCCATGTGGGGTTTAATTTGAGTCGTTTATACTTATTACCTGTAGGAATAAATTTTGCACTATAATAACTCAAAGTAGATTTGAAAATCTCCCATTTATCATTTGTTCCATTATTTGACATTAGTTCTTCCCAGTCCATATCCTGAATTGCAGCCCTCATCCTGGGGAAATTGGCTTTCTTAAAATTAAATGTTTTTGCCCTCCCAGCCTGCGTTTGTTTTTTACAGTATAGGTAAAATGTAACTATATTGTGATCACTGTTACCGAGGTTTTCACGAACATTGACATTCCCAACAAGATCTGCATTATTAGAAATGACCAGATCCAACAGAGCTTCACCTCTAGTCGGGTCTTCCACAAACTGGCCCATAAAATTTTCCTGCAACAGGTTGAGGAAATGTCTCCCCTTTGCAGTTGAAGCCGAACCATGACACCAATTAATATCCCGGAAATTAAAATCTCCCATTATCACTACAGTACCCGCCTGTGCAGCCCGCTCCATCTGTTTATATAGCTGAACTTCCATCTCCTCAGTTATATTGGGGGGTCTATAGATTACACCAAAAGTAATTTTTTCAGTGTTTACCTCCCTTTCTAGTTCCACCCACAAGGTTTCAACCTCCTCACAGTCTTCACCCACTATTGTCTCTTTCACACTCGCCTTCATATCACTTCTCACATACAGACATACACCACCACCTTTCCTATTTGTCCTGTCTTTACGAAAAAGTGTAAAACCCTGTAGATTTACAGCCCAGTCATGTGAAGAGTCCAGCCATGTTTCAGCAACACCAACTATATCTATATTTTCTTCCAGTATCAAGGCCTCCAGCTCCCCCATTTTACTTGCTAGACTTCTGGCATTTGTGAACATACACTTTAACTTGCCTGTCAGTTTTTCACTTTTATTATCAGAAATGTGATTTGACATTAATCGGTCCTTTTTATTTACACTGATGTTTTGTAACGAAAGGATCTCCTTATCCTGTTGTCCAGTCCTCTCCCCACATTCTGTTTCTCCCCCCACCAGTATAGTCTGACCCCTCTCTAACCTGGCTACCCCTTTTTTTTCTACATTGACCTCCCTCCTCAGCCCTAGTTTAAATACTCCACCACCCCAGCTAGAATTCTCTCCCCCAGCACAGCGGACCCCCTTCCATTTAGGTGCAAATCATCTGCAGAATACAGTTTGTACCCCAATGAAAAGTCAGCCCAGTGCTCTAGGAACCCAAATCCTTCTCCTCTACACCAAGACTTCAGCCATGCATTTAACTCCCTAAGCTCCCGCTGTCTTTCCTGTGATGCGCATGGCACAGGCAGTATTCCTGAGAATACAACCTTGGAGGTCCTTCCCTTCAGCTTGCAGCCTAGTTCTTTAAAATTATTCTTAAGGCTCCTCCACCTACCATTTATTCTGTCGTTGGTACCGACATGGACCACGACAGCTGGATCATCACCAGCCCCTCCCAGCAATTTGTCCACCCGTTCCACCACATGCCGAACCCTGGCACCAGGGAGACAGCAAACCATTCGGTTGAGGTGGTCTTGGCGACAAATAATTCTATCCGTCTTCCTGATTATAGAATCCCCTACGACTATCAATTGTCTTGGCTTACCTGCATTACCATCCCGCCGACTACTAGCTGGGCTGTTCTCCCGGCTGTTAGGGAGATCAGTATCCACTAGGGCTGCCATTTCTGAGACTGACACCCTCGCATCATCACCCAACTTGGCAATTTTGCCTGGAATGTCAGAAACCGGATCGGCCTTCCTTGTCTTTGACCCCTTTCTACTGCCCCTAACTACATTAACCCAGCTACTTACCTGATCCTGCTCACCCATGTCTTCACCCTCCAGTTGTAACCCACTAACTGCATGCTCTGTGAGCAGCAAGCTCCGTTCAAAATTGTCTATCCTCCTCAGTGTTGCATTCTGCTCCTCCAGATCTCTAATACGAGCTTCCAGGTGAACAATATGCTCACATCTGCCACAGAGATATTCACCCTGGAACTCTGGCTCCAGTCGTGCATACATATGGCAAACTGTGCACTGAAGAAAACCTCCAATCTTGCTGTCCATTATCCCAGTTACAAAAAAACAGCGAACAGGTGTTAACCAAAAAGATAAAGAAGTAGAAGAGCACTTACTTGGGCTTTAACTCCTCTTTTAACTCTTTTATTGGTACCATTTTGGGGTACATGCAACTTTTTGATCACATGTTATCCTTTTTTTTTGGGGAGGCAAGGTGACCAAAAAACAGCAATTCTGACATTATTTTTTTATTTTTTTTTATACAGCGTTCACCACGCGTTTTAAATTACATGTTAGCTTTATTCTGCGGGTCAGTCCGATTCCGGTGATACCTAATTTATAGAACTTTTTTATGTTTTACAACTTTTTGCACAATAAAATAACCTTTGTAAAGAGAATGGATTTTTTTCTGTCGCCAAGTTGTAAGAGTCAAAACGGTTTTCATTTTTTCGTTGACGGAGCTGTATGAGGGCTTGTTTTTAGCGAGACGAGTTATAGTTTTTATAGGTACCATTTTTGGGTACATGCGACTTTTTGATCACTTTTTATTTCAATTTTTGGAAGACAAAGTGACCAAAAAATAGCAATTATGTCAGTATTTTTTAGTTTTTTTTTTTACGGCGTTCACTGTGCGGAATAAATAACATAATATTTTTATAGTTACGGTCGTTACGGTCGCAGCGATACCAAATATGTATGGCTTTATTATTTTTTTCAATAATAAATGACTTTATAAAGGAAAAAGGGCGATTGTGTTTTGTGTTATTATTTTAAACTTTTATTGTATTTTTACAACTTTTATTTTTACTTTTACTTTTTTTACACTTTTTTTTTACACTTTTCTTTAATCCCACTAGGGGACTTGAAGGTCCAACTGTTTGTTTGATGTTCTAATACATTGCACTACCCATGTAGTGCAATGTATTAGAACTGTCAGTTGTTCACTGACAGCAAGCCGATCAGGCTCCGCCTCCGGGCGGGGCCTAATTGGCTAACGTAATGGCAGATAGGAAGCTTTTGTTAGGCTTCCATTTGCCATAGCAATCGCCCCCCCCCCCCACAACAATCGGCCCCCGCAATCGCGTAGCGGGGTGCCGATGTTGCTATAAGAACTTAAATGCGGCGGTCACTGTTGACTGCCGCAATTAAGGGGTTAATCGGTTCGGATCACCGCTGTGATCCGACCCGATGTTTTCCCCCAGTACTAAGGCTGCTAGGCTGTTTCTGTTAGGAGCACACGTGGATTAACGGGCTGCAGGCACAACGACCAGCTTTGCAACCCGTTAATCTACGTGGGGTGGTCGTGAAGGGGTTAATTAGAGTCTAGCAGTTAGGAATCCAATATTTTAGCTGGATTGGAGACTGACTATGAAAGACCTGGTTTGTTTAAAGATAAGAACTACTATAATACTTACCCAAATGCACAAGAATATAGATAGCGCCCCTATGGACAAGAATATAACTACTATAAGGCCCCATGCACACGACCATGCCCGCAATCACGGCCCGCGATTGCGGGCACGGCTGGCCGCTGACTGACAGCCGCATTTTCTGGCCGTGCTCCCATACAAAGTATGGGAGCACGGCCTGCAAAATGCGAAAGAACGGACATGTTCCATAATTCCCGGAAGATTTCCACGGCACTGACACCCTTCCGTAGTGCTACGGAAAGGTGTCAGTGTTCAATGAAAGTGAATGGCTCCGTTTTTGCGGACCGCAATTGCGGTCTGCAAAAACGGAGGTTTTTTGCTGTCGTGTGCATGGGGCCTAATACTGCTTCTTTTTTTACAAGAATATATATACTATAATACTGCCACCTATGTACAAGAATATAACTACTATAATACTGCTCCTATGTACAAGAATATAACTACTATAATATTGCCCCTATATACAGGAATCTAACTAATATAATACTGCCTCCTATGTACAAGAATATTACTACTATAATACTGCCCCCTATGTACAAGTATATAACTACTATAATACTGCTCCTATGTACAAGAATATAACTACTATAATAATGCCTCTATGTACAAGAATCTAACTAATTTAATACTGCCTGCTATATACAAGAATATAACTACTATAATACTGCCTTCCATGTACAAGAATATTACTGCTTATTACTGCCCCTTTGTACAAGTATATAACTACTATAATACTGCTCCTATGTACAAGAATATAACTACTATAATACTGCCCTCTATGTACAAGAATATAACTACTATAATACTGCCCCTATGTACAAGAATATAACTACTATAATACTGCCTTCTATGTACAAGAATATAATTACTATAATTCTGCCACCTATGTACAAGAATATAACTATTATAATACTGCCCCCTATATACAAGCATATAACCACTACAATTCTGTCATCCATGTACAAGAATATAACTATTATAATACTGCACCCTATATAGAAGAATATAACTACTATAATACTGCCCCCTATGTACAAGAATATAACTACTATAATACTTGTTGAAGGTCGTCTAGCTGACAGCAAGGTATTAATAACTTCTGATGAAAGTCCCATTTCTATCAGGTTCTCCCGGTCAGTCTCCAGGCCGTGAGATGTAGACTGCGAGGGTTCGGGTGATACACCCCTTTCTGGGACAGGAGGTCCGGTGATACTGGCAGTTTCAGGAACCTGCCCTTTGACAGAGACAATGCTAGGGAGAACCAGGCCCTGCGGGGCCAAAATGGCAGGATTGCAATAGCTTCAGCTTTCTCGTCCCAAACTTTTTTCAATACTCTGGGGAGGGGAGGAAAAATCTAAATTAATTTTCCTCCCCAACTGACAGACAGGCCATCGAATGCTACTGCATGGTGGGTGTGGTACAGAGAACAGAAGCTGAGTACTTTGTTGTTCTCTTCTGATGCCATCACATCCACGTCTGGCATTCCCCACGTGGCAGCTAAGCTGCTGAAAACCTGAGGGTTGAGACTCCACTCCCCTGGATGGAGGATATTGCGGCTGAGGAAGTCTGCAGTGTGGTTCAAGGAGCCCTTGATGTGAACTGCTGAAATTCCCAATAAATGTTGTTTTGACCAACTCATAAGTTGTGTGCACTCGGTCGACATTGAGGCACTGCTCGTTCCTCTCTATTTGTTTACATAGAACACAGTTACAAGGTTGTCTGACTGGATCAGGATTTGGTTATTTCTCAGATGGGATTGAAAGGACATTAGCGACAATCTCACTGCTCTGAGTTCCTTCATGTTGGAGGATAGTGACACTTCCCTCTGACTCCATCAGTTCTGAACCCATAGGTGATCTACATGGGCACCCCAGCCCCAGGAGGAGGGATCCGTTGTGAGGACTTTCTGTGGTGGGGGAACCAGAGACTTGCCGGACCGGAGAGTGTCCGGGATTAACCACCAGCTGTGGTCTTGAAGGGTGAAGTTGGAGACTTTGAAGAGGCTATCCAGATTTCTGACATTTTTGTCCCAGGCTCTGAGGAAGTCGAGCTGTAATGATCTCATGTGGGCTTTGGCCCAGTGGACCGCATCTATGGATGACGTCAGTAGACCTAGGATTTTCATAGCTCCTCGAACCGATATATTCGGATGGCAAATAAGGCGTTCTATTGAACCGCGGATTGCAGCAATCCTCTCTGGAGACAATTTGACTGTCATTGACTGGGAATTCACCATGAACTCTAAAAATTTCAGATTCTGTGATGGTGAGAGCTGTGACTTTCTGAAGTTCGCCAGGAACCCATGAAAGTAAAGAAACTCCAATGTGGTTTGGAGATGTTCTTGTAGAAGGGACTCTGATGATGCTTTTATTAGCCAGTCGTCCAAGTAAGGGACCACACATATTCCTTTCAGCCTCAGTGCTGCTGTTAGGATCACCACGATTTTCGTGAACACACGCGGTGCCGACGAAATCCCGAAGGGTAGGCAGGTAAATTGGAAGTGCTGTACTCCGCCTTGCATCTGGGCCGCCAATCGGAGGAACCTTTTGTGAGCGACCAGAATTGGGACATGCAAGTATGCGTCCGCGAGGACGATTGTTTGCCAGCAAGTCGTTCCTTTCCAGAAGGTTCATCAATGACCGGATAGTCTACATCTTGAAGGTTTTCCTGACCAGATATTAATTGAGGAAAGTCAGGTCTATTACCAGCCTCCAACTGCCGTCTGATTTTGGCACAGGGAACACTCTGGAGTAAACTCCTTGCCCTTTTTCTGAGACTGGGACATCTTCCAGGGCGGCTTTCTGGAGAAAGACCTGCAGAAGCTGATGGACTATCGGGTTGTGATGCCTGTTGAGGAAAAAGTGGTCTGGGGGGAGTGTTCTGAACACCAAAGAGTATCCTCTCCTGATGGTTGCCATCACCCAGTCGTCGGATAATGTCACCGACAACCAAGAGGAGAATCTCTAAAGCCTTGCTCCTACTTGTAGGATTGGCTGAGTGTCATAAACTGTTTGGATTTTGAGCAGGGTTTTTCTTCCGAAAGGAGGAAGGGTTTTCCTGCTTCGTTTAAAACGAGCGCTGACTGTCTGGAAACCTTCTTTTGAACTTCAGAGATTTTCTCCTCTGATCCCGAAAGTAACGCCTCGTATCCTTCCTTTTAGGTTCAGGAAACCTAGCCCCTTTGTCTTCCCCTAAGAAATTCAAAATATCCGTTAATTGGGGACCAAACAGAGATTCTGGCTGAAAAGGGAGGCTACAAAAATTATTTTTTGAGAGATTATCCCCAGACCATAACTTAAGCCAATGAGACCTTCTGGCCGCATTCGATAGGAACAAGGCCCTGGATGCATACTTGAGGTTATCCAGCTGGGAGTCACAGAGGAACTCCAAAGCTGACTTCATTACTGGGAGGGACTGGAGAATTTCTGCCCTTGGGACTTCATCTTCTAGATCCCTTGACAGGTGGCTTAGCCAGACCCGGAGTGCTCTAGCCACCGGTACTGAAGACAATTAGGTTTTGCACGAGCCCACTGCTAAAGTATACACCGTCTTCGGAAGGGAATCCGCCTTGCGATCCATGGGGTCTTTCAGCAGGGCTGATTCATCAGTTGGAAAAACGGTTTTCTTTGCCAATTTAACCAATGGCAAGTCCAGTTTTGGAATATTCTCCCAATATTTGGAGCCAGTTTAATCCAGTTTGTAGAGGTTTTTGAAATGAGAGCTCAGTTCTGATTTCCTCTCAGTCTTATCCCAATCCCGTTTCATCCATTCCGTTAGGACAGGATGGCTTGGAAAATTTTTCCCCTTGGTAAGGGGATATAAAACCGTCTGTCCTTTTTAGGCTTATGCTCATCCTCCGTACCCGTCTCCAATGTATCCTTCACCGCTCTGAGGAGATTATGGAGCTTATCCTTACTCAGGATGTAGCATTCCTCAGAGTTGTCAGAGACTGGGGAGTCAGAGACCACCTCTGAATCTGAACCTCCTGCAGAGGAGGAATCCTCCTGGTATTGAGGAGGTGGAGAGGGAGAGCGCCTGGCCCTCTCAAAAACTACAGACAGCTGTTGTTTAAACCATTGCATAAATCCCCTAAAATCTTCCCTGGGAGGGGAGGCGACTGGGGTGGAGCATGAGATACATAGATCTGATAGAATGTCATCAGGCAGAGGCTGGAGGCATTCCCTGCAAAGTCTGTGCCTTGATATGTGGGTCCTTTTCCTACCTTCTCTTCTGGCAGACATCTAGAGAAGAGGCAGGAAGACACGCTTGGTAGGAAAATGTGCATAGCCATCAGCATCAAGACACATCAGGACTCATCAATGTAAACAGCCTTACTAACCTTAGCAAGCAGAGGGCTGTCCAGAGTCGGAGCGCGCCAGGTTTCAAACAGGACCCCGGCATTATGAGCCTGCTGCGTCCGCACGTCACATCCGGGGCGGGGCCAACCTTGGGGTGGGGCCAACCTGGGGCAGGGCCAACAATGACATCACTTCCGCCCCCATTCATGCCTCTGTAATGTCGAGCAGCACTTCCGAGAAACTTGGACCTAGACAGGGGGTCCTCCTTCCCTGCTACCATTACCAGGATCAGGTAAGGTGCCCCGTCGCCGTGTACCAAGACATTGACCGCCATCTTGAAAAAATATGCTGGGGCCCAGTTTCCGGTACATACTTTTAGGGGAAGTCCTTAATAGTTTAATTGCTTAAAGGGTTATTCCCAAGTTGACTCAAATTTTTTTTTTAGACATTCTAAGCAGGAAATGAATTTAAAAAAATTTGGTCTTAAAATTTTTCAAAAATTCATTTCCTAAGTACCTTTTTTTTACACTTGACAACTCAGCAAGTGCTGGTTATCTTTTCTAAAAAGGGGCGTGAGCGGCTCGATGTCAATCAAGCCGCTCTGCTCTGCAGTCTGCGCGCTCCCGATGTTGCTAGATACTGTAGTTCTAGCAGCATCGGGAGAATGTTCGTCTCAAGCGGGCTTGGTAAGCCCGATTGAGACGAACTTACCGTGAATGTAAACTACACTACACTACACTACATTACACTACACTACACTACACTACGCTACACTACACTACACTACATTCTCCCCGTTTCGGCAAGCCACTTTTCCCTCCCCCACCCTGTCACTACATGTAATGTTTGTACCCGCCGCACCGGTGCTGCATCAGCACCCGGCGAACAACTAAAAATATATAAAAAAAATAAACTCACCTAAGACGTTCTAACGGCGCTCTGAACGGTCCCGTCACTTGCCATCTTCCTTCTTCTTGGCGCCGCTCGCATTCATAGTAACAATGCGTTGTGGCGCAGATGACGTAATCATATCAGGCACACGTGATTACATCATCTGCGCCCACCGCTCTGTTATTGTGAATGGGAGCATTAGAAGAAAAGTGACGGGACCGTTCAGTTCTTCGTGGGAACGTCTTAGGTGAGTTTATTTTTGTATGTATGTTGTCATGTATGTATGTGTATATGTGCATGTAGGTATGTTGCGATGTATGTATGTTGTCATGTGTATATGTGCATGTATGTTTGCATGTATGTACACTACCGTTCAAAAGTTTAGGGTCACTTAGAAATGTCCTTATTTTTTAAAGAAAAGCACCGTTTTTTTCA
This sequence comes from Rhinoderma darwinii, assembly GCF_050947455.1. Lineage (NCBI taxonomy): Eukaryota > Metazoa > Chordata > Amphibia > Anura > Rhinodermatidae > Rhinoderma > Rhinoderma darwinii. The sequence goes on from NC_134687.1 coordinate 589,573,474, forward strand.
ATGAAGATAACATTAAATTAATCAGAAATACACTCTATGCATTGTTAATGTGCTAAATGACTATTCTAGCTGCAAACGTCTGGTTTTTAATGTAATATCTACATAGGTGTATAGAGGCCCATTTCCAGCAACCATCACTACAGTGTTCTAATGGTACATTGTGTTTGCTAACTGTGTTAGAAGGCTAATGGATAATTAGAAAACACTTGAAAAACCCTTGTGCAATTATGTTAGCACCGCTGTAAACAGTTTTGCTGTTTAGAGGAGCTATTTAAAACTGACCTTCCTTTGACCTAGTTGAGAATCTGGAGCATTACATTTGTGCGTTAGATTAAACTCTCCAAATGGCTAGAAAAAGAGAGCTTTCATGTTAAACTCGACAGTCTATTCTTGTTCTTAGAAATGAAGGATATTCCATGCGAGAAATTGCCAAGAAACTGAAGATTTCCTACAACGGTGTGTACTACACCCTTCAGAGGACAGCACAAACAGGCTCTAACCAGAGTAGAAAGAGAAGTGGGAGGCCCCGCTGCACAACTGAGCAACAAGACAAGTACATTAGAGTCTCTAGTTTGAGAAATAGACACCTCACAGGTCCTCAACTGGCAGCTTCATTAAATAGTACCCGCAAAACGCCAGTGTCAACGTCTACAGTGAAGAGGCGACTCCAGGATGCTGGCCTTCAGGGCAGAGTGGCAAAGAAAAAGCCATATCTGAGACTGACTAATAAAAGGAAAAGATTAATATGGGCAAAAGCACACAGACATTGGATAGAGGAAGATTGGAAAAAAGTGTTATGGACAGACGAATCGAAGTTTGAGGTGTTTGGATCACATAGAAGAACATTTGTGAGAAGCAGAACAACTGAAAAGATGCTGTCAGAGTGCCTGACGCCATCTGTCAAGCATGGTGGAGGTAATGTGATGGTCTGGGGTTGCTTTGGTGCTGGTAAAGTGGGAGATTTGTACAAGGTAAAAGGGATTTTGAATAAGGAAGGCTAGCACTCCATTTTGCAACACCATGCCGCTTCATTGGAGCCAATTTCATCCTACAACAGGACAATGACCCAAAGCACACCTCCAAATTATGCAAGAACTATTTAGGGAAGAAGCAGGCAGCTGGTATTCTATCTATAATGGAGTGGCCAGCGCAGTCACCAGATCTCAACCCCATAGAGCTGTTGTGGGAGCAGCTTGACCGTATGGTACGCAAGAAATGCCCATCAAGCCAATCCAACTTATGGGAGGGGCTTCTGGAAGCATGGGGTGAAATTTCTCCCGATTACCTCAGCAAATGAACAGCTAGAATGCCAAAGGTCTGCAATGCTGTAATTCCTGCAAATGGAGCATTCTTTGACGAAAGCAAAGTCTGAAGGAGAAAATTATTATTTCAAATAAAAATCATTATTTCTAACCTTGTCAATGTCTTGACTATATTTTCTAGTCATTTTGCAACTCATTTGATAAATATAAGTGTGAGTTTTCATGGAAAACACAAAATTGTCTGGGTGACCCCAAACTTTTGAACGGTAGTGTATGTATGTTGTCATGTGTATATGTGCATGTATGTTTGCATGTATGTATGTTGTCATGTGTATATGTGCATGTATGTTTGTTTGCATGTATGTATGTATGTTGTCATGTGTATATGTGCATGTATGTTTGCATGTATGTATGTTGTCATGTATGTTTGTTGTCATGTTTGTATGTGTATATGTGCATGTATGTGTATATGTGCATTTATGTATATTTTCATGTATGTATGTTTGCATGTATGTATATATGTGCATGTTTGTATGTATGGTTGCATGCAAGTATGTATATTTGCATGTATGTATGTTTGCATGTATGTATGTTTGCATGTATGTATGTATGTATGCTTGCATGTATGTATGTTTGCATGTGTATGTTTGCTTGTGTGTATGTTTGCATGTATGTATGTTGTCAGGTATGTATGTTGTCATGTATGTATGTTGTCATATGTATATGTGCATGTATGTTTGCATGTATGTATGTTGTCATGTATGTATGTTGTCATGTTTGTATGTGTATATGTGCATGTATGTGTATATGGGCATGTATGTATGTTTGCATGTATATATGTTTGTATGTATGTTTTCATGTATGTATGTTTGCATGTATGTATGTTTGCATGTATGTATGTATGTTTTCAAGTATGTATGTTTTCATGTATGTATGTTTTCATGTATGTATGTTTGCATGTATGTATGTTTGCATGTATGTATGTATGTTTGCATGTATGTTTTCTTGTATGTATGTTTTCATGTATGTATGTTTTCATGTTTGTATGTGTATATGTGCATGTATGTGTATATTTGCATGTATGTATGTTTGAATGTATGTGTGTTTGCATGTATGTATGTTTGCATGTATGTATATATGTGCATGTTTGTATGTATGGTTGCTTGCAAGTATGTATGTTTGCATGTATGTATGTTTGCATGTATGTATGTTTTCAAGTATGTATGTTTTCATGTATGTATGTTTTCATGTATGTATGTTTGCATGTATGTATGTCTGTTTGCATGTATGTATGTTTGCATGTATGTATGTTTGCATGTATGTATGTATGTATGTGTTCTTGTATGTTTTCATGTATGTATGTTTTCATGTATGTTGTCATGTTTGTATGCATATATGTGCATGTATGTGTATATTTGCATGTATGTATGTTTGAATGTATGCATGTTTGCATGTATGTATGTTTGCATGTTTGTATGTATGGTTGCATGCAAGTATGTATATTTGCATGTATGTATGTATGTATGTATGTTTGCATGTATGTATGTTTGCATGTATGTATGTTTGCATGTGTATGTTTGCTTGTGTGTATGTTTGCTTGTATGTATGTTTTCATGCATGTATGTTGTCATGTATGTATATATGTGCATGTTTGTATGTATGGTTGCTTGCAAGTATGTATGTTTGCATGTATGTATGTTTGCATGTATGTATGTTTGCATGTATGCATGCATATTTGTTATGTATCTATGCATGCTTGTATGTTTGCATGTATATATGTGCTTGCTTGCTTGCATGTATGTTTGTATATATGTATGTTTTCATGTGTGTGTGTGTGTGTGTATGCATGCATGTATGTATGTATGATAGTTTGCATGTATGTATATATGTGCGTATGTTTGCATGTATGTAGGCTTTTTCTACACTGGATATTTTCCTCACACTCCAGGATCTTACACTTTCAACCAAGTCCTATTCTTTTTTAGAATTATTTGATTAATTAAACTTGGAACTCGTTCCATTTTAAACGCATCCACGCTGGATCCATCTTTCCCCCTTTTTTCTGCTATACACCATCGTGAACCGACACGAGGATCCGTGCGGGGTTATTCTAATGAACTAGCAATACAAGGTGAGCTGGAGGCTTTCTTCATTTCTTTGTTACTGCATGCTTGTATATATGTATGTATGTATGTTTGTATATATGTATGTATGTATGTTTGCATGTATGTTTGTTTGTTTGTATAAATGTCTGTATGGCCATGTATGATACTGTCTGCTGGTGCCCTGTATCTAAGCCAACTTTGCGGCAGGCTTCTATACATGGTATAACAGTCAGTATCACACATGAAACTGAAACTAAGCCTACAACATTTTTTATTTAATTTTTTTTTATATATATTTTTTTTTTTACAGGTTTGGTGTTTGGACTACGTCGGTTTCGAAGACTACTTAGATGACGCTTTTTTTTAATCAATAAAATGGTTACAGAGGGTTGTGTTGGGGGTGCTTTATTTCAATAAAATATTTTATCTATATCTTTGTCTTTTCTTTTCAAATTTTATTACAACCACTTTAGTAATGGCCGCTGTCTGATTGACAAGGTCCATTACTAAGGGAGGCTTAGTGTTAGCCGGTACAGAGGCTAACACTTAACTCCATTATTACCCCGGTACCCACCACCACCAGGGGTGCCGGGAAGAGCTGGGTACGATCCAGTACCCGACCATCTGTTGTGATGGTCGGGCTCTGGGGCGGCCGCAGGCTGGTGTTATGAGGCTGGGAAGGGCCAAAAACAGTGGACCTTCCCACCCTTGTAATGCTAGGCTGCTGCTGCTGTGTTGTATCTGGCTGGTTATAAAAATGGGGGGGACCCCACGTCATTTTTTAAAATTATTTATTTATTCTTTTTATTAAAAAGACATGGGGTTCCACCCAATTTATCATAACCAGCCACAAACAACACAGTGTTATTAGCCTGGGAATGTACTAAACCAGTGGCCCCTCCCACCCGTGTAATGCCAGGCTGCTGCGGCCTTGTATATGGCTGGTTATTAAAAATGTGGGGGACCCAACATCTATTGTTAAATTTAAAAAAAAAACGACGTGGGGGTCCCCCCCTTTTTTATAACCAGCCCGATACAACACAGCAGCGGCAGCCTAGCATTACAAGGGTGGGAAGGTCCACTGTTTTTAGCCCTTTCCAGCCTCATAATACCAGCCTACGGCCGCCCCAGTACCCGACCATCACAACAGATGGTCGGGTACTGGATCGTACCAAGCTGGTGGTGGTGGGTACCGGGGTAATAATGGGTGGTTAGTGCTAGCCTCTGCACCGGCTAACACTAAGTACCGCCTTAATAATGGACGCTGTCAATCAGCCAACTGCCATTATCTAGGCACTAATAAAGTTTAAAAAAAAACACAAAGACAATTTTTTTTTATTGAAATAAGAAATCCCCAACAAAACCCTCGTTAACCATTTTATTAAAATTTGCAAAAACCGCAGATCTACGCAGTAGTCCAAAGAATCGAAGACGTAGTAGTCCAATCGGTACATCAAAATCTGCAACAACATTAAAAAAAAAGTTATCAATGTGAACAATACTTATACTCCCCTACACACACACAAACAACCACACACAAACATATACACAAACACATATAAACACACACCCATATATTACACAAACACACACATAAACACACAAACACACATATACACACAAACATATACACAAACACACCCATATATACACAAAAACACACACATAAACACACACGCATATACACAAAAAAATATACACAAACACACACACACATATACACAAACACATGTACACAAACACACCCATATATACACAAACACACATAAACACACAAACATACACAAACACACCCATATATACACAAACACACATATACAAAAACACACACAAACATATACACACGAACATATACCCATATGCTGAAAAAAAACCCATATATACACAAACACACACATACACAAACACACAGATCTACACTAACACACACACACAAAATATACACACGAACATATACACATACACACAAATACACCCATATATATATATATATATATATATATATATATATACACACACACACACACACATAAGCACACACACACACACACACACACATATACACAAACAAACACACACACACACACATATACACAAACACACACACAAACATATATACACAAACACACCCATATATACACAAACACACACACACATATACACAAACACACCCATATATACACAAACACACCCACATATACACAAACAACCACATTTACAAAAACACACACAAACATATACACACAAACATATACACATATACACAAACACACCCATATATACACAAACACACACACACATATACACACAAACATATACACAAACACACACATATACACACAAACATATACACAAACACACACATAAACACAAACACACCCATATATACACAAACACACACATAAACACACATACACAAACACACACACATATACTTAAACACACAAACCTATACACACAAACATATACACAAACACACCCATGTATACACAAACACACCCATATATACACAAACATACCCATATATATACAAACACACTCACATACACAAAAACACACACAAACATATACACACAAACATATACACATATGCACAAACACACCCATATATACACAAACACACACACACACACATAAACACACACACATATACACAAAAAAATATACACAAACACACACACACACACACATATACACACAAACATATACACAAACACATGTACACAAACACACCCATATATGCACAAACACACATAAACACACAAACATACACAAACACACCCATATATACACAAACACACACATATACAAAAACACATACAAACATATACACACAAAATATACACATATGCACAAACACCCATATATACACTAACACACACACACACAAAAATATACACACAAACACACACATATACACAAACACACAGATATACACTAACACACACACACACAAAAATATACACACAAACATATACACATACACACAAATACACCCATATATATATATATATATATATATATATATACACACACATAAACACACACACACACAAACACACACACAAACAAACATATATACACAAACACACCCATATATACACAAACACACACACATATACACAAACACACAAATATACACAAACACACAGATATACACAAACACACAGATATACACAAACACACACACACATACACACACACACATATATATATACTTACCTTTACTGGAGCGCAGACTTCTCCACGCGACGGGTGTCTTCCTCGGCATCTCCTGCGCATGCACCGAGATGCGCGTTCACGAGTAAATGACATCCTCTGCTCAGGACGCAGAGGATGTCATTACGCATGCGCGGCCACCGCTAAAGGTAAATAGCGGTGGCCGGGAACCTAGGCAACGAGCAGGATACAAAGAGGGACTGACCGCAACTTCAATCAAGGATATCAAGAAAACGACATCGCTGGACGACGGACAGGTAATTAGAAAACGTATTAACTTTTCATGGGGAAGCTAACTAGCTACATTTATCAACTTGGGAATAACCCTTTAATGCTTATTGCTAATTAACATGTCACTGCTTGATTGTACTTAGGGGACTAAAACCCATATGTGTTGTGCTGCCAAGGATGATCAGGAAATAACTATTATAATACTGCTCCTATGTACAAGAATATATCTAATATAATACTGCCCCCTCTATACAAGAATATAACCACTATAATACTGCCCCCTATGTACAAGAATATAACTACTATAATACTGCCCCTATATGCAAGAATATAACTACTAGAATACTGCCTCCTATATACAAGAATATAAATACTATAATGCTGCCCCCTATTTACAAGAATATAACTACTATAATACTGCCTCCTATGTACAAGCCTATAACTACTATATTACTGCCCAATTGTTAAGGATCTGCCAGGCACAGCTTCTGTATCCACGCCCATGGGTAATCAGTCTGCACCTGCTTCTATGTCTGTGAGACTGACTCCATCTTCCACCACTCAGGATGGCAGGCTTAGGAGTGGGAGAGCCCATCACAGCCTGGCTAGACGGAGCTAGCTTCCGCCCTCTGTCTATTTATATCTGCCTTTCTTGTTCCTCCTTGCTTGTGATTCTTCTCGTTTTGTTTCCTGGCCCTGCTGCAGCTTCTTGTACCATTTGACCCTGCTTCATATTGACCCTGGCTTACTGACTACTCTCCTGCTCTGCGTTTGGTACCTCGTACACTCCTGGTTTGACTCGGCTTGTTCACTACTCTCCTGCTCTGCGTTTGGTACCTCGTACACTCCTGGTTTGACTCGGCTTGTTCACTACTCTTCTGCTCTGCGTTTGGTACCTCGTACACTCCTGGTTTGACTCGGCTCGTTCACCACTCTTGTTGCTCACGGTGTTGCCGTGGGCAACTGCCCCTTTTCCCTTGCTTCTGTGTACCCTTGTCTGTTTGTCTGTCGTGCACTTATTGAGCGTAGGGACCGTCGCCCAGTTGTATCCCGTCGCCTAGGACGGGTCGTTGCAAGTAGGCAGGGACTGAGTGGCGGGTAGATTAGGGCTCACTTGTCTGTTTCCTTACCCCCATCATTACACCCATGTACAAGAATATAACTACTATAATACTGCCTCCTATGTACATGAATATAACTACTATAATACTGCCCCTATATACGAGAATATAACTACTATAATACTGCCCCTATATACAAGAATAGAACTACTATATTGCTACCCAATGTACAAGAATATAACTACTATAATACTGCCCCTATATACATAGTATATACATAAGACGGAGGCGGAAGCCGAAACGCGCGTCGGGGCAGGTCGCCATTTCTTGAGACACAGCATCATGGGTCAGTAGTCCACCTCTTTTCAGGTTGTTCATTGTTTGCACTTAGCATTTTACTAAATGGAATAGTGGTAGGGGGGTCCCTATTGGACCTTGTATTGAGGCTGGTAACAGTATATTTCCCATACCCTTAGAAATAGATATACCAATATTATACTGTGTATAGGAGGGAGGGGGGATTATACTGTGTATGGGAAGGAGGGGAATTATACTGTGTATGGGAGGGGGGGCATTATAGCGACGCCACTAATCACTCGCATCTCCTTCCTCAGGCTCTATTCACACGACAGGGTCCGAGCAGTGGCGGATTAAGTAGACCATGGGCCCTGGGCTGTTACCCAAACTTGGGCCCCCTTCCTCACCGCCACCCTGCCGTGCCGTAACTATTTTTAACACTACCTTTTTGGGCAAGCATTAACAGTGTTACGATTTCCCTTGTCACAGCGCGGTGTCCCTACATACTGACAGTATCACACTGTGCAGGGACACAACCTCCTGACAAGGGGAATTGTCTATCAGTCCTGGACTGAACAAAGACTTTTTGTGAAATACAAGGATTTCCTATAATAAACATGTCAGGAGAGGTGACAGATTCTCTATAAATCTAGTGACTCACAGGTGACGACGTCTCAGATTCGAGTAGTTTTTTTCCTCTTTTCTTCTCCATCCGGTCTAGCGCTCATGACGACTTCTCCCGGCCATGACTCATTTCTGCAGAATTTGCCACTCAGACGTCTCCTCACTTTTCCAACATTTCCACACCTATAACCGAAAATAAAGTTATCATGGTGCCACATACTGTACCCCTAAATATAATAGCACCAAACACTGCGCGCCTGAACATAATAATACCACACACTATAAAACACCACATACACACAGCCCCCTGTACATAGTGCCACTCACAGCCCCTGTAGATATTACGTTTTATTAAAAAATATTTTTACTTTTTGAGATACAGCTGCTTTGTATCCTGTATCCGTCAGGTCAGCAGGACTGACAGGATCAGTGACACGCAGGATCCACCTCAAATCTATCACATTTAAGATTATAATTTAGCGCAGGGCCCGTTTCACTGATCCTGTCAGTCCTGCTGACCTGACGGATACAGGATACAAAGCAGCTGTATCTCAAAATGTGAAAATATTTTTTAATAAAACGTAATTACAAAGTTGCACCAAACACACATTTTTATTAAAAAAAAATAAAACCGACGTGATTTTTGCGACGTTTTTTCCGTAGACAATGCAGGTTTAGTTTTTTAGAGTTTTCATACACACCTTTTTTGCTATTTTAGAATTTTTATTCATAAAGTTTGAAAATAATAGTAAAATAATAAGCTTTTTTACGTTTCAGCTATTTTTTTTGGTAATAACATAGTTTTACCCTAAAATAGACCTTTTATTTGTAATCGTCATTGTTTACCGTAAATTTTAATATATTACATGTCTATATTAGGGTAATTGGGTCAGCGCTAGCGTTACAAAAATGATTGGCGGGGGGGGAAACGTTTTTTTTTGGGGTGGGTATTTTATGTGTATTTATTATTTAATTTTTTTTGCACTTTACTTTACTATTTTTTTATTACTATGGTCTGTTCCTCAAAGGTCAAAAAAGACCTTTGGGGAACTCTATATATATTTTTTCTTTCTTTTACACCATGTTTTTCCACTGTAACTGGAGCTGCACAGCAGCCCCAGTTACAGGGGAAATCAGCCCTCTCATTGTGACGATTGTCACTAATAGGGCTGTGCTGGGTCTAGTAAGACCCAGCAACAGTCTGCCACTAACGGCACCTGGCGATCATGTGACCAGTCACATGATCACCGGGAGGAATAGAGACAGCGCCGCCGCTGCTGCTGTCTCTATTCCTTTACACAGCGTTCATTGAGCGCTGTGTAAAAGAGATCAGAGAAGACAGAAGCAGCGAAAGCTGCTTCTATCTTCTCCTCAGGGTCCCCGGCAGTCACTGACAGCCGGAGACCCGACATTCAGCTGCCTGATCGCGCGGGCAGCAAGTTAAAACCAGAGCCGTAGAAAGTCTATGGCTCGGGTTTTAAGGACCCGTCCCTGACCACTGGCCGTAAAAATACAGCCAGCGGTCGGGAACCAGTTGGGCAGGATAAGTCAACTAACCTAAGCGCCGGTGACCGCCCGCCCGGCTCTTCTCTTGCAGCTTTGGAGTAACAGAACAGCCTTCCATCGCTGTTCTGTTACTCAATGGCGGCGCCAGCACTGTCAGGGAGGCGTGTCCTACCCCTGGATCCCGGCCAATTCCCTGCTCCTCCCCATCTTCGGCAGTTAGCAGCGCTAGCGCGCTGAATAGGTTTATAGGACGATGTGCGGTTCGGGCTGCCATGGGCCCCCTGGGAGCCTCGGGCCCTGGGCGGCCGCCAGAACCGCCCATATGATAATCCGCCACTGGGTCCGAGTGTCGGCCGATAAAAACTGCCGTTTTGGTCCGTTTTTCTCGGCCATTTTGCATCCGTTTTGCATCTGTTCCGTTTCCATTCAGGGCCGTGTTTTTACGTTTTTAACGGCCGATTTTGACACGTTTTGCATCTGTTTTTTTCCCTGTCCGTTTTAAAAATGGATGAATTTCATTTGTATATTTTTTTGCCACACGCTTCTCTCTGTGGATAATGCCACACACTGCCCTCTGTCGATACTGCCACAGCCCCCCTTGTAGGTAGTGCCACTCAGCCCCCTGTAAGTAGTGCCACACAGCCCCCTGTAGGTAATTTCACACAGCCCCTGTAGCTAATGCCCCACAGCCCCCTGTAAGTAATGCCACAAAACCCCCCTGTAGGTAATGCCCCACAGCCCCCTGTAGGTAATGCCACACAGCCCCCTGTAGATAATGCCACACAGCTCGCTGTAGGTAGTGCCACACAGCCCCCCTTAGGTAATGCCACACAGCCCCCCGTAGGTAATGCCACACAGCCCCCTGAAGGTGGTTCTACATAGCACGCCCCCATAGATGGCACCCCCCTGCCTTTCTGTAGATGGCGCCCCGTGCCAGGAGAAGTCCCTGACTTCAATGTCCATATATGTCAGGGACTTCTCCTGGAGCGGAAACACCGGCCACAGCGCCGGGGATTTTGCTTCAAAAGTCCCTGACAAAACGGATGAATTTCATTTGTATATTTTTTTGCCACACACTTCCCTCTGTAGATAATGCCACACACTGCCCTCTGTCGATACTGCCACAGCCCCCTTTGTAGGTAGTGCCACACAGCCCCCTGTAAGTAGTGCCACACAGCCCCCTGTAGGTAATGTCACACAGCCCCTGTAGGTAATGCCCCACAGCCCCCTGTAAGTAATGCCACACAACCCCCCTGTAGTTAATGACACACAGCCCCCTGTAGGTAATGCCACATAGCCCCCTGTAGATAATGCCACACAGCCCGCTGTAGGAAGTGCCACACAGCCCCCCTTAGGTAATGCCACACAAACCCCCGTAGGTAATGCCACACAGCCCCCTGCAGGTTATTCTACATAGCACGCCCCCATAGATGGCACCCCCCTGCCTTTCTGTAGATGGCGCCCCGTGCCAGGAGAAGTCCCTAACTTCAATGTCCATATATGTCAGGGACTTCTCCTGGAGCGGAAACACCGGCCGCAGCGCCGGGGATTCAGCTTCAGAAGTCCATGATGTCAATGTGTCCATATAGGGACAGTAACGTCAGGGACTTCTCCTGGAGCGGAAACACCGGGCACAGCACAGTTATGCTTCAGAAGTACCTGACTTCACTGTGTCCATATATGGATACAGTGAAGTCAGGGACTTCTCCTGGAGTGGAATGCCCAATCTCCGGCCACAGCGTTGCCGAAGCTGTGGCCAGGGATTATTGGGGATTCCGCTCCTTCAGGGAGCAAAAAAATACCCTCCTCCTCCTCACATGCACTTCGCACGGGAGAAGGAGGAGAGAGTGAGCGACGGAAGACAAGGCCATCACTCGGAAAACACATTCCAGTGATGGCCGTGTATTACCCGGCCCCATAGACTTCTATGGGAGCCGGGCGGCCGGGAGAACGGCCAAAAATAGGGCATGTCCCATAATTTGATGGCCCGGTGTGAATAGCCCCATTTGGGGTCTATTGTTCCTACTGCGGCCATGTGACGGACGTTTTTTGATGGCCGGGAAACCCTGTCGTGTGAATAGGGCCTCAGTTTTCTGGCTGTGGGCGGAGTTAACTGGCGGTTGGGCTGTGGGCGGAGCTCTATGTGGGCGTAGCTAACTGGCGGTTGGTCCGTGGGCGGAGCTCTATGTGGGCTTCGGACACCACGTCCTTCTCGGTTATATAATAGATAATAATGCCCCCTATGTACAAGAACATAACTACTATAATACTTGCCTCCTATGTACAAGAACATAACTACTATAATACTGCACCCTGTATACAAGAATATAACTACTATAATACTGTCTTCTATGTACAAGAATATAAGTACTATAATACTTTCTCCTATGTACAAGAATATAACTACTATAATACTGCCTCCTATGTAGAAGAATACAACTACTAAAATATCGCCCTATATATGCAGGAATATAACTACTAAATAACTATCCCATATGGACAAGAATATTTCTACTATAATGGTGTGTGCTATGGGCAAGATTATAACTCCGTTAATACTGCCTTTTATGAACTAAAATATAACTTTTTTTTCATATTGCCCCTGTATACAAAAAGTATAACTACTATGATACTGCCCCCTATGGGCAACAATCGAAAAAAAATTATATTGGTTTCCGATGAAAAAGAATATACCTACTTTAATTCTGTCACATTTGGACAAGAATAAAACTACTATAATAGTGCCACCTATGGGCAAGAATATAACTACTATATGTGCCCTGTATGGAAAAATAATATAACTGATATAATACTGCCAATATGGACCAGAATATAACTATTATAACACTATCCCTTATGGATGAGAATATAAGTAATATAATATTGCCCCAACTCACAAACATATAACTACTATTTTTCTGCCCATATGGAAAAGAATCTAACTTTTCTAAATTGCCCCTTATGGAAAAGAATATGACTACTATATATTTAAAACAATCTTAAGGTAAAAAATAAGTTTTTGCTAAGTTCAGTGAGTGCCTTGATATTTTTTATCTTTGAAGATTTAAGAATTTGTGCTGTCCTGGTTGATGAGCACCCCGTGGGTAATTATATCAACGGAGACCATGTATAAATATATTGCCGAAAGCAAAACAAACTGTGCAGATGCAGTGCCGTGTCTAAATTTTAACAGTGCCAGCATTTTTCCCGTCTATTTTTCCTATTTGAATGTAACTACTATAAGGTCACGTTCAGACTTGGCAGAAATGCTGCTGAATTCCGCTGCGGACAGTCCGCAGTGGAAATCCTCAGCAGCCTTTTTTTCAGACATTGCGGAAAATAACAGTGCAGTATTTAAGGTGCTAGAATTCACTGTATTAACCAATGTATATAATTGTGCTCCCACAATATAGAAAAATTAATAAATTCACTGAAGTGACAATTGAGTAAAATATACCTTTTATTTTATAACTCGCTAAAAACAGGGGTACACTCACCACTGTGAAAAAGCCCCACCTTGTGTATTAAAAACGTATTGAACAGTAAATACTGAGTACAGATTCAATTGGTGAACCCTCTATGACTCAGTGTTTGTATAGATATTAATCCGGAAACAGCATTTAAACATGGGCATAACAATAGTTTAGACCGCAAAACACACCAGAGTCCGTGATAACCGCACCGGAAACTCCTAATGCTAGGTATACAACAATGCTACTGTTCCCTATGCTAAAATTCCTCATTACAACCGACCCTACGCGTTTCAATACTTATCCTCAGGGGTCTGTATCTTGGTCACTCTGGCCAGAATGCCAGCGATATTTATTCAGCAGCAGATATTCTGCTCTACATCACGGAAGGATGCTCGCATAGATGTCAGCGGCATCAATTAATATCTATACAAACACTGAGTCATAGAGGGTTCACCAATTGAATCTGTACTCAGTATTTACTGTTCAATACGTTTTTAATACACACGGTGGGTCTTTTTAACAGTGGTGAGTGTACCCCTGTTTTTAGCGAGTTATAAAATAAAAGGTATATTTTATTCAGTATTTAAGGTGCGGTGCAGAATTCTCAGAATATAACTAAGAATATAACTACTATAATACTGCCTCCTATGTACAAGAATATAACTACAATTATACCGCCCCCTATGTCCATGAATATAACTACTATAATACTGCCCCCTATGTGCAAGAATAGAACTACAATTATACTACCCCTATGTGCAAGAATAGAACTACAATTATACTGCCCCTATGTACAAGAATATAACTACTATACTACTGCCTCCTATATACAAGAATATAACTACCATAATACTGCTCCTATACACAAGAATATAACTACCATAATACTGCCTCCTATGTACAAGAATAAAACTACTATAATACTGCCTCCTATGTACAAGAATATAACTACTATAATACTGCCCCCTATGTACAAGAATATAACTACTATAATACTGCCTCCTATGTACAAGAATATAACTACTATAATACTGCCCCCTATGTACAGGAATATAACTACTATAATACTGCCTCCTATATACAATAATATAACTACTATAATACTGCCCCCTATGTACAAGAATATAACTACTATAATACTGCCCCTATGTACAAGAATATAACTACAATTATACTGCCCCCTATGTCCATGAATATAACTACTATAATACTGCCCCCTATGTGCAAGAATAGAACTATAATTATACTACCCCTATGTGCAAGAATAGAATTACAATTATACTGCCCCTATGTACAAGAATATAACTACTACGGTATAATACTGCCTCCTATATACAAGAATATAACTACCATAATACTGCTTCTATACACAAGAATATAACTACCATAATACTGCCTCCTATGTACAAGAATAAAATTACTGTAATACTTCCTCCTATATACAAAAATATAACTACTATAATACTGCCCCTTATGTACAAGAATATAACTACCATAATACTGCCTCCTATGTACAAGAATATAACTACTGTAATACTTCCTCCTATATACAAAAATATAACTACTATAATGATTCAGCGGGACCGTCCCAATTAGTTTGACAGCGGCCAGGGGTATGTCCCGATGTCAAACTAATTCTGAAACAGGGAACCATCAGCTCCCTGCTTTAGAATTAGTTCAGCGCAGAGGGAGCTCCTCCGCTCGCCGAGGACTCCGCAGGCACAGCGCTACTGTAAGCGCTGTGCTCGGGGAAGCCCTTGATGCTACTGTCCATATGTGGACAGTGACCTCAGTGGCTACTCTTGGGGCAGAATCCCCGGCCACAGTCGGCAACGGGGATTCCGCTCAAGAAGCAACCACTGACGTCACTGTTCATATATGAACAGTACCGTCAAGGGCTTCCCCGAGCATAGCGCTTATAGTTGTGCTGTGCCTGTGGAGTCCTCGGTGTGTAGAAGAGCTCCCTCTGCTCCTCCTCTCTGAACTAATTCTGAAGCAGGAAGCTGATGGTTCCCTGCTTCAGAATTAGTGGCTACTCCTAGGGCGAATTTCCTGTTGCCTATGATCTGGCCGGAGATTTCGCTCCTAGATGAAACCCCTGAGGTTACTGTCCATATATAGACATTGATGTCAGTGGCTCCTCCTGGAGCAGAATCCCCGGACAGAGTCGGGAACGGGAAAGGAGTAGCCATTGACGTCACTGTCCATATATGGACAGTGACATCAGGCATCCATGCTCTAGCTGGGGATTCCGCTCCTAGAGGGAGACCCAATGGTGCTATCTACAGGGGGGCTGGCGCTATCTTCATGGGGGTGTGGCACTATCTACAGGGGACACTGTGGCGCTAGGTACATGGGCACTTTATACATGGGAACCTTGTCACTATCTGCAAGGGCACTGGCACTAGGGGCAGCTAAGGGGGCATTATAGTGTATTGGGAAGCTAGGGGGGTATTATGCTGTATGGGGGAGTTTGGACATTATACTGCATGGGGGCATCTGTATGGCCATTATACTGCATGGGAGAATATGTGTGGGCATTATACAGTATGGGACATCTGTGTTGGCTTTATACTGTATGGTGGCAGCTATGGGGCATTATACTGTATGGTGGCAGCTATTGGGGTATTATACTGTGTGGGGGCAGCTATTTTGTATTATACTGTGTGGGAGGCACTATGGGAGCATGATACTGTGTGGGCTGAATCGGGTGTGTATGGGAGGGGATTATGTGGGATTAGAGGTGTGGCTTAAAATGAAAAAAATTGTTGCAACGCGCTGCGTGCACCGCATCGGTTGTCCCTCTGTGTGATTCTTGAAAGTTGGGAGGTATGTACTAAAGAAGAGCTCCAGGCAGGGCATGGAGAGACCACCTTCCTTATGCGGGAGATAGACAATGTTCCTCCTAACTACATTTACCCTGTTTCCCCACAAGAAGCGGAAGAAAACATTTGTCAGTCTGGGAAGTAAAGTATCCGGTACTGGAAACACCGCACTGATATATAGAAAGAGCGGGAGGAGGAAGCTCTTCATCAGGCGGATCTTCTCCTGACACGTCAGCCGCCAGTACTTCCAGCTCAGCACCTTCTGCTCACACAGCGCTAACTTCTCCTCCCAGTTCACCTTCCCTTCATCCCCAGCTCCAAACACAACTCCAAAAATCTTTATCTTCTCCTCAAATGTTCTGAAGGGCACTGAGAAGACATCGCTGTCATTTCCCAACCACAAGGCCTCGCTCTTCTCCATATTCACAGCAGAATTAGACACCTGGGAGAACATAGCTATCTCTTGTTGTAGAGCTGTACAGTCACCAGCCGAAGACAACATAACCGTCACATCATCCGCGTCAGATCTTTATCTCTTCTACTTTATTCTACAAATTACATTTCAACCCCATAAACTTTTTATTATCCTGCAATTTCCTTAAAAAAGGTTCCAGACTTAAGACATATAATAATGGGTTGAGAGGGCAGCCTTGCCTCACACATGACATGATACTGAAGGCTTCTGCCAAGTGACCATTAATCAGAGGTCGGCTTACTGCCTCCTTATACAATAAAACATCTGCAGAGAAAGCATTGTATATAGTGGATGCTGCAGTTAATGCCAAGCAGGGACTCACCTCAACAGGCAATAACACTTCTTCTTCTGAAGTGCAGTGGACTACATGTCCCAGAAACACTTGCTTTTCTATACCCCTGCAGCCTAGGAGAGGAGCAGCAGAGGGGAGCACTGATTGGCTGAGCAGGGGATTGAGGGACAAGGCTGAGTAGGGAGGAGAGACAGTGGCCATCTTGGGGAGAGACACATGGTCAGGATATAGGGAGACTGTGAGTTCATTGCAGAGAGAAGAGAGTCCTGCACTGGGGTACACAGCACAGAGACCCAGAGACAGTCCTGACAGCCCAGCAGCTCACTGTATGAGAGGAAGAAATGCTGCAGCAGCATCACCTCTGCAAAACAGCCTGATCCTAGGGAGGTTTCCTGGTCTGCAGCACAGTAGGATTTTGCCTGCGACTCCATTGTCATCCACGTGTCTGAACGCTGCGTCCCCGAGCTGGATCCTGGGGGAATATCATCTTTGCTGCAAGAAGTAGTGAGTACACATTGCTGGAACTTATTGTGCTAATATTGAGGACTTAGTGACAGAACTGTTCTTGAGAGGAATTTCAGTACCTAAGTGCACCAACGGTTCCTGAAAAGTGCGCCAACGTCCGCGGCAACAGTCCAACGTTTGGACTGTGTTCATTGCATTACTGCAGCCATTAGTAACAGTATAAGTGTGTGCCAGCTATTACCAGCAGTATACGCGTGTGCCAGCTATTACCAGCAGTATAAGTGTGTGCCGGCTATTACCAGCAGTATAAGTGTGTGCCGGCTATTACCAGCAGTATAAGTGTGTGCCAGCTTTTACCAGCAGTATAAGCGTGTGCCGGCTATTACCAGCAGTATAAGTGTGTGCCGGCTATTACCAGCAGTATAAGTGTGTGCCGGCTATTACCAGAAGTATAAGTGTGTGCCAGCTATTACCAGCAGTATACGCGTGTGTCAGCTATTACCAGCAGTATAAGCGTGTGCCGGCTATTACCAGCAGTATACGCGTGTGCCAGCTATTACCAGCAGTATAAGTGCGTGCCGGCTATTACCAGCAGTATGAGCGTGTGCCGGCTATTACCAGCAGTATAAGAGTGGGTCACTGATATACTGTATATGTTGGTGAAGACAGTATCTTAACCCTTTGTTATCCCCATAAAATTTCAGGGAATATTGATAAGTGTTGCCCATCACTAGGGGGTCAATCACACAGAACTGTAACTGTTATGTCATTTGTGCTTTATTTGCATCATTCTTATTCAGATCGCCCGTGTTTACCTTTCCCTATATAAAACGGTTGAGTAGTTTCACCATAACCGCTTGTGAGTGTGTACTGAGCTCAGGTTGGGGTTTCCCGAGTCGACCCCAGGCAGAAGAGGAAGACCCTCCTGCTTTCCTATAGAGCTCCTAGCAAAATTCGGGTGGAGGCACTGCACCATAGTGAGGTGAGAACTACAATACACCCTGCCTACAGAGGTCAGCCCAAAGGGGTGTTACATACAGAACCTGCAGCCATTGTACAAACCGCGCAGGAAGGCCGTACTCCAACAACACCTGATACAGGTAGTCATGATGGACTCTATCTTGTCTAAGCCTTACTCTGGTCTAAGCCTACAATATATGTCCCTACCTAATGCTGCTTAATCTGTCATGGACTCTCATCAGCAGCAAAGAGTCCTCTATAGTCCGGCCTTTCACACCACACGTCTGATTAGGATGATCAGATCATCAGCCACCTCACTCAGCCTGTAATACAAGATCTTGGCCAGGATTTTATAATCCGTGTTCAGCAGGGACAATGGACGCCAATTTTTTTAAATCTTTTAAATTTCCCTTCTTTGCTAGGAAAACTAATACAGATTTATACTGTGATTGTAAAAGTTTCCCAGCAGAGAGACAATCATTATATACCTGCACCAGGTCAGGGACCAATATATCCCTGAACTCCTTATAAAACTCGCTGGTCAGGCCATCCAGACCAGGACTCTTCTTGGTTTTTAAGGAGTCAATGCTCCTCCTTACCTCCTCCTCAGATATAGGTTCAGCCATGCTATCTGCCTGCGCTGGATCTAATTTTGGCAGGGTCACACTCTTCAGATAGGTTTTGATGTCGTCATCCCTAATCTGACTCCCTTTAAACAGTTTTCCATAATAATTTCCAATGATTTTATGAAGTATTTTCTGTTCTGATTGCTCCATCCCGTTCTCATCTAATAGACTCACCAGAAGTTTCTTACTAACCCGGTTCTTACAGGCAATGAAGGGATCTGGTGTATGAACCCCCAACTATCAAACTGGCCTTCTGCCTTAAGAGACTTGAGGCGATCATACTGCAGCTGTCTCATCTTCTGCTTTATCTGGCGGACGCTCTCACCGTCTACCTGCTCTCCACTATTCATCTTACTATATAGACGGCTCAGTAGCAGTCTCAGTGCAGAATACCTCATATACTCCATATTACTCCGTCTCTTTGTAGCTCTTATAATAAACTGCTTGATGTCTCTTTTCTTGTCCTCCCACCACTCCGCTGTATCATCGCACATACACTGGGTAGTTCTCCGGTCATTATAAAATGCGATAAAGGACTCTTAAACTCTGGATCCTGGACCACAGAGCTGTATCCTGTCCAGTAGCCCTTACCATAAACCACAGTATCATCCAGATCCAGCATTATACTCCCCATACAATGGTCGGAGAACTCTATATCCTATACCGAGAACACTTCAATTCTTTTTAAATATACACACGGTCTATTCTGCTTGCATGACCTTCTTTATGGTAAGTGTAAGCTTTACTACTACAATGTAGACCAGGGGTCTCAAACTCGGCCGGGTAAGTGGGCCGCATATAGAAAAAATGGGAAGTTGACGGGCCGCATTACTTTCAAATTTGATACAATACAAAATGATTGTTAATCAATTAGTTATTTGAACTACTATAACACTATATTACTAGAATAATAATACTACATTACTATAATAATATCACTAGGTTTAAAATTTGAGATATTTACCACGTGCTTATTTCAACAATCCAGCTTTCCAGTTTAAGTGTCGCTAAATGCAGTTCGGCGGCTCAGTTAGCACACATGTCAAGATTGGGCAGCCCCTTTTTAGATAGTGCCGCAGTGCCCTCTGTGGATGCTGCCGCAGTGCCCTCTGAGGATGCTGCCGCAGTGCCCTCTGTGGATGCTGCCGCAGTGCCCTCTGTGGATAATGCAACACACCCCTAGATAAGGCCAAAGTGCCCTCTGTAGATAAGGCCACAGTGCCCTCTGTCGATAAGGCCACAGTGCCCTCTGTAAATAAGGCCACAGTGCCCTCTGTAGATAAGGCCACAGTGCCCTCTGTAGATAAGGCCACAGTGCCCTCTGTAGATAAGGCCGCAGTATCCTCTTCAGATACTGCCACACACCCACTTGTAGATAATGCCACAGTGCCCTCTGTAGAGGCTGCCACAGTGCCCTCTGTAGAGGCTGCCACAGTGCCCTCTGTAGAGGCTGCCACAGTGCCCTCTGTAGAGGCTGCCCCAGTGCCCCCTGTGGAGGCTGCCCCAGTGCCCCCTGTAGAGGCTGCCCCAGAGCCCTCTGTAGAGGCTGCCCCAGTGCCCTCTGTAGAGGCTGCCCCAGTGATGTCAGGGGCTTGCCCAGAGCTGGAGTCCCGGAGCAGAGCCGCTTCTGGCACTCTGCCTGGGATTCCAGCTCTGCTCCTGACATCACTGTCCATATATGGACAGAGATGTCAGGGGCAACCCCAGAGCTGGAGTCCCAGGCATAGCGCTAGTAGGCTCTTCCTGGGACTCCAGCTGTGCTCCTAGCATCACTGGGACTCCTGCTCTGGGGAAGCCCCTGACATCATTGTCGATGTGTATGGACAGCGATGTCAGAGGCTTCCCCAGAGTCCCGGAGCAGAGTCGATACTAGCGCTCTGCCCGGGACTCCGCTATGGGGAAGACCCTGACACACTGTCCACATATGGGCAGCGATGTCAGGGAATTCCACAGAGTCCCGGAGCAGAGCCGACACCAGCGCTCTGCTCGGGACTCCGGCTCTGGGGAAGCTCCAGACATCGCTGTTCATATGTGGACAGCGATGTCAGGGAATTCCACAGAGTCCCGGAGCAGAGCCGACACCAGCGCTCTGCTCGGGACTCCGGCTCTGGGGAAGACCCTGACACACTGTCCACATATGGGCAGCGATGTCAGGGAATTCCACAGAGTCCCGGAGCAGAGCCTGTACTAGCGCTCTGCCCGAGACTCCGGCTCTGGGGAAGCCCCAGACATCGCTGTTCATATGTGGACAGCGATGTCAAGAGAATTCCACAAAGTCCCGGAGCAGAGCCGACACCAGCGCTCTGCTCGGGACTCCGGCTCTGGGGAAGCTCCAGACATCGCTGTTCATATGTGGACAGCGATGCCAGGGAATTCCACAGAGTCCCAGAGCAGAGCCGACACCAGCGCTCTGCTCGGGACTCCGGCTCTGGGGAAGCCCCAGACATCGCTGTTCATATGTGGACAGCGATGTCAGGGAATTCCAGAGTCTCGGAGCAGAGCCGATACTAGCGGCTCTGTGTCCCACGGGCCGCAGATGACAGCCCCAGGGGCCGCATGCTTGAGACCCCTGATGTAGACCATAGGGGTCCACTAAATGAGCCTGCTGGACTAGATTATTGAGAACATTTTCATCATATCTCAATCTTTTGTGACTACTGGAACGATCCACATTACTGGAGACACTATTAAAGTCACCACTCAAAATAAAGACCTTAGAAGTAAAAGAATAGGGCTTAATATTTTGGAATAATTCCCTCCTCTCTTTTCTGGTTTGCTGGGCATAGATATTAATGACTCTATAATGTACAGTGTCCAGGGTAAAGTCCAGCATCAGGCAGCGGCCGGAGCAGATCTCCAGGACTTTCTCCACTTGTACGTCCATGTTATTAAATAGAATACCTACACCATCATTTCGTTCCAGTCCAAAGGACCAGAATGATGGTCTCCAGTCTCTCTTGGCTGCATACACCTGAGCATTGCTCTTCAGATAAATCTCTTGTATAAAGATGATATCAGATTTTTCGTTAGACAGACTCTGGAATATCACCTGCCGCCTGCTCCTATTCTTCACACTGTTCACATTGATGGAGGTGATTTTCAGCCTCATCCTGTTTACGTATCTTTCCTACTCTTTTTCCTTCTTCCACTGCTATGTCCTATAACACCCCATCTTTTGGTGGACATTGGGGGGTCAGCATCTTCATCCTGAAGTTCGTCATTTGGGATGTGTGAGGAGACGTGATACATCTGTTCTTCTTCTTGTTCATCTTCCCCCAGCGCACAGTAAAGTCCCCCAGTTATCACCAGCACTGGAGACTCCGGATGATTTCTTTGCAGCAGCGATTTTTTTCCTAGAAGAATCGGCTGTTTTACTTCTCCTTTTAACCGCCTTAAACCCCTTCTTATCCATACTGGTCGCTGCGGCTGGATCAGCTGGTTCATTACTGGTGTTGGGCAGATGCTTAGACATTTTATTGACGTGGTGAGTGGATATTTTGCTTTTAGCATGAACTTTCTTTTCAGTGACTGGTGACACTTGTGCAGCATCCACAGATGGTACATTCATCTCTGCAGTAGGGTAACTGGTACTTCCGCTTATATCATCGTTGGGACTTCCAGGTTCTGCAGTTGTATCTGCACATGTGGAGACGTCCTCCTTGTCTTTCTCCATGTCCTCTATGAAGTTTTCCTCATTTTCTTTATTATGTTCTGCATGTGGATACCTCCGGAATGTATGTCCAGGTCCTAAGCACATGTTACAGATGACGGAATCTGTATAATTGTCCTTTACTTGCCCAAACTGACCACATAGTGAGCTTTTAATACGGGAACAGTTGAAAGCCAGGTGTCTGCCCCCACATCTATGGCACAATTGCGGTTGACCAGGGTAATAACATATGCCTCTTTCTGAGCCCAGGTGGAAAGAGTGCGGCAGATGTCTGGTCACACCATTCTCCTGAAATAGCTGGATCTTGATAGAATATCCTCCATTCCAGATCTCCTCCTCATCATAGATCTTTATTGGCAGTTTCTTCACCACACAATATCTGCTCAACCACTGCTGCAAATCTGCCAGAGCCACAACCTTAGACTGGAACAGGACGGTGGCGGTGACTACCTGGGATTTAGACAGCTGGATTACATTGAGATGCTCCCAAATCGTGTGCTCCTTTGTATCATTATAAATACTTCAAAATAAATCTAGACTATATTGCAGTTTAAAACTAATGTCATAATTCCTGCTGGAGGGAACGTGGATCAGAGCGAACACCTCAGAAGCGTTAAACTTCATAAACTCGTTCAACACAACCTTCCCAATGTAGAGTCTGGAGGGGAGGTTTTCCTCTTGTCCTGAGTACCTGATTCTGACCGCGTTCCTCCTCTGAGGTGTGGGGTTAGTCGGTCTTGTGACCCTGGAGAACAGTCTCCTGTACTGAGGTCTGTCAGCAGGGGGGTCAGGACCAGGGGCGTAGCTAGGGGGGCAGGCGGGGCATGTGCCCCGGGCGCAGCTTAGAGGGGGGCGCCAGCGCCCCCTCCTCCTGCTCTATAATTGTACCTGTGTCACAAGGACACAGGTACAATTAGAAGCAATGAATGACCGGGTACGTTCCGTGCACGGCCATTCAGCACCTTTCCACGAGTGAAGCGACTGGTACCTTTTGTACCAGTGACGCTTCCGTCGATGAAAGGCGCTGACTGACTGACAGGGAAAGTCATCCTGCCCAGCCAATCGGCACCATTCATAGACGCCGCGTTCAACCCCCTGGAGACCTGCGCAGAAGAGAGCGGGAATAAGGTGAGTTTGAATAGTTTTATTTTTTTATTTTTTTAATTGTAATAAAAGTGTAGCTGTGTCTGCGGGGGGGGGGGACTTTGTCTACACGCGGGGGGCTTTATCTACGGGGGGGTGTCTATCTACAGGGGGGGCTATCTCTACAGGGGGTGGGCTATATACAGGGGGACTATATACAGCGGGACTATATCTACAGGGGGGCTATATCTACAGGGGGGCTATATCTACAGGGGGGGGCTATATACTGGGGTGGGCTATCTATGGAGCACCATATACAGGGGTGGGCTATAGCTACAGGGGGGGCTATATAGTATATAGCCCCCTGTAGATATAGCCCACCCCTGTATATGGTGCTCCATAGATAGCCCCCCCTGTAGATATAGCCCCCCTGTATATAGCCCAGCCCTGTATATAGCCCACCCCTGTAGATATAGCCCCCCTGTAGATATAGCCCAGCCCTGTATATAGCCCAGCCCTGTATATAGCCCAGCCCTGTATATAGCCCAGCCCTGTATATAGTCCAGCCCTGTATATAGCCCAGCTCCACATATAGTCCACCCCTGTATATAGTGCTCCACAGATAGCCCACCCCTGTATAATCTAGTGGGACTATATGTGGAGCACTATATACAGGGGTGGGCTATATCTACAGGGGGGCTACATACATGGTTGGGCTATCTGTGGAGCACTATATACAGGGGTA
The DNA here is from genome assembly GCF_050947455.1 of Rhinoderma darwinii. Taxonomy (NCBI): domain Eukaryota; kingdom Metazoa; phylum Chordata; class Amphibia; order Anura; family Rhinodermatidae; genus Rhinoderma; species Rhinoderma darwinii. The sequence goes on from NC_134687.1 coordinate 589,598,393, forward strand.
GGCTATATATACAGGGGGGCTATATACAGGGGTGGGCTATCTGTAGAGCACTATATACAGGGGTAGGCTATATCTACAGGGGGGCTATATACAAGGGTGGACTATATGTACAAGGGGGCTATATACAGGGGTGGGCTATCTGTGAAACACTATATACAGGGGTGGACTATATGTGGAGCACTTTATACAGGGGTAGGCTATATCTACAGGGGGGCTATATACAGGGGTGGGCTATCTGTAGAGCACTATAGGGGGAGTTATTTGTGGGACACTATATACAGGGGTGGGCTATATGGGGGCACTATCTACAGGGGGCTCTATGGCAGGCACTATCTACAGGGGGCACAGTGTGTGTGTGGGACACGGTGTATGGTGCTATTATAATTAGAGGTGCAGTGTATGGCGCTATTATATTTAGGGGCGTAGTGTGTGGTATAATGATAACTTTATATTTATTTATAGGTGCAGAAATGTTGGTAAAGTGAGAAGCTGAAGACATGTGAGCGGCAAACTGCAGAAATGGTCTGTGACCGGGAGAAGTCGTCATAGAGGTCTGGACCAGATGGAGAAAAAGAACTAGAATCTGAGACGTCACCGGTGAGTCACTTAATGTAAATGTTCATTCTGCCTCTAATCAGCATTGTAGTCACTGTATGATCTGCAGCGAGATAATGGGTGATATGATTATGATATGATTTATTTTTTGTGAAACAGCATCTCCCAGCATATCCTTACCATTGTTCGGGCCATGCTGGGAGCTGTAGTTTTACGCCGTATACACCTATACGGCAGGGGTTGCACTAAATTGAGCTGTATTTGTGCTGGTGCTGTATATATGTACTGAGCTTGGTTCTTGTGTTGTGTATAGAACCATATTGCTTGTAAAATGTACAAATGTTTTTATGCTCGCGTTACATAAAAAGAAATGACACGTCGATTCGTAGAGAAAACAAACACGGCGAGGGGGAAGGAGATGTCGGGAAAGAGGTTGGGGGGGGGGCGCCATACTGAATCTTTGCCCGGGTGCTGGAGAACCTAGCTACGCCTCTGGTCAGGACTGGACCTCTCCTCAGCTGATTGTGCTGCAGATCCTCCTGCGTCTGCTCCTAATCGCTGTGTAACCTGCACTTCATTCACTGACACTGTGGACGGCTGAAAATCCAGAACACGCTCTGCAATGTCGCCTCAGTCTGTGCAGCTGGTTCAATAGATCTCAGACTGTTACTCACCGTGCTGAGCGAGATCTCATTTAAAATGTCAGTATATGTGGCACTTTCTTGCTCACCCGCAGGAGTGACACTCGCATTTACCTAATTTGTACTGCACATAGGATCTACTGCAGTTAACCCCTTGTCAGCTGGCACACATTTCTCTGCAGCTTTAGCAACAGTATTTGAGTTGGCTGAATGCACAGACCCCACACATGATGTACCTGAGTGTCGTGATCCTCCAGCCACGGCACCCTCATATCTTCCAGGGTTTCCCTGATCCACAATATTATACACAGTATTATATTCACCAGTAGAAAAACGGCAGCACTCTAATTCAATGTGCAGGTTCCAGTAATGGAGGGTGCCAGCTGATAGTCCCGATCCAAAGACCATACGTATATCCAAGAAGAAAATTCAGCAGCACTCCAACGATCAAGGTGAAAAAAAGGTGAAATTTATTGTGCCAACATGGCAATGCAACGTTTCTGTCCCACCTTGGGACCTTTCTCAAGCATAGTGATACATACAAGTTCAGTGATTTATATAGTGTGTATCCAATCAGTGTCGTCAATCTCATTAAGAAAATGAGGTTGATATATACATCTTAAAACAACGTGATATAAACAAAGAAAGAGTATCGAAGTAACATAAGTCGATACATATAGTGAAAACAATAAGTTGATGTTAAAAACAACATAAAACATACATGACTTATGCAAGAAAATACAAAATTCCATAAATCGCAATATTCACCAGCTGGGTGAAATACGGAGACTGCACGACCACTTAACCAATCAGAATGCAGGTATTGTTGTTAGACGTATGACACTTGTCATTCACAGCCCGTATCTGTCCGGCTCCACTGCGCATGCGTCGGATCAGTCCGGACCGGATATGACGTCTCGCTATAGTAACTAGGATACCGATCGTTAGTAAACAGAGTCCTCTCAGCATTCATTGTGGTCGATCAGTATAACCCGGAAATGACATATCGCTTCAAGAGTTAAACATATCGATCCTCCGAAAAGACCATTGCGTATAATATAGGTAGGAAATATAAATCAAATAAGAATATTGCTCATCTTGTCTTTACACAGCACCTACAGGGTAAATATACCCAAATGTTATACCTGCATGAAAATAGGCAATTTACCGCACATCATAATTAGAGTGTCAAAAGCTCATTCATGGTAATATATAAGAAAATAACCAATAGAATCCACACGAGGAAGACGGGATCCCAATCACATTCCGTGTACGGCGATCTCCGTCATTCAGGTTCGTGGAAAGAAACGCACACAACATCGTGTACGCGGTCCCAACCATATCGCCTATAACACGTGTAACGGACTCACAATATTTTAAAATCATAAAAAGAAAAAAAGAAAAGATGTGCCGTAAATACAACCCAGTCATGGGAAAGGAAGAAACTAATAAAATATCAAATATGCTGAGAAACAGACACCTTGAGCAAGAGAATACTTCAACCACCTCTCCATCGCAGATATAGCTAATATTGGTTTATCATAATATCAATGAAGTCGATCTGAAGTGGTCCTGCAGTCCCATGTTTATCTACAATAGAAGAATTTTTTTATTAAAAACATGTCAGATTCATGTATCACACATTTTCTTTTTAAAGAGGAGAACATCACCAGAAGTCGAGACACAACAGAAGGTAACAGACTCAGGGAGCAATTCTAGATACATTAAATTCAACGTTAAGACCATTAGGTCGCAAGGAATTCAATTGGAAAATCCATTTAAGTTCACATTTATGTAGTGCCCTATGTCGATCACCACCCTTATAAGATAAAGGGATATGGTCAAGGATCATAAATTTCAGATCCTTTTCAGTATGGCCATGATCAGTGAAATGTTTTGCAACAGGTAAGTCACATTTCTTTTTTCTTATTGAGTACCGATGGTTATTCAACCTCGTTTTAAAATCACATGTAGTTTCCCCTACATACAATAAATGGCAGGGGCACCAAAGTACATAAATAACCCAGTCTGTATCACAGGTTACATGATGTTTAATCTTAAATGCCTTATGTGTCACAGGATGATCAAAAATATTACCCCTCTGCATAAGATTGCAGTTGATGCATCTATGGCATGGGAAATTTCCTGGTCTTAAAGACTTTAATAACGCTTGTGTCCCTTTTAGCTGTTGTACACCAACTCTGGTTCTGACAAGATTGTCCCGCAGATTCTTAGATCTACGGTAAGACATTAAGGGCGGATTGTTAAGTTCACAAATATGGTTATAGCTATTTTTAATGATAGGCCAGTGTCTATTCAAAATGCTGGATACACTACCGCTCAACACATTATATGTAGATATGAATGGTAATCTTTTGCTTTTACTGCGCTTACATGGTTTAGTCAATGTTTCCCTCGGGATACTCTTGATCTTCATTTTGTGAGTATATAATAAATGTTTAGGGTATCCCCTTTGAGCAAAATTGGAAATCATGAGGTCTAGGGACGTATCTAAATCATTCGGATCATCCACAATCCGTTTTGCTCTCATCATCTGACTTAATGGCAGAGACCGTATCATGTTCTTAGGATGACAGCTCTCAAATTGTAAAAGGGTGTTACGATCTGTATCCTTCGTATATAACCTAGTGGTTAGGACATTGTCCCTCAGTATTACATTGACATCCAAAAACTGTACCATTTCATTGGAATAGGTCATAGTAAATCGGATATTATGATCAATCTGATTAAGGAACTGATGAAAAGACTCCAAATTTGCTACAGTATCCGTCCAGATGAGGAAGACATCGTCTATGTATCTCCACCACCCCAGTACATGGGTGAAGTGGTGGGACACATAGACGCATGTCTCCTCCATCATGTCCATGAAAATATTGGCGTAGGTGGGGGCCATATTGGACCCCATCGCCGTCCCCTTTAATTGAATGTAAAATTTATCATCGAACATGAAGTAATTGTTAGTCAAAATCAGTTCAAGGAGAGACATGATGAATTCCCTACACGGGATATCATAATCAGAATCCATTAGTCTCCGTCTCACTGCCTCCATACCTCTATCATGTCCTATAGAGGTATAGAGGGAGACAACATCAAAAGACACCAACAGTGCTCCTGCTGGGGGTCTTGTCTGTTTTAATTTCTGAAGGAAATCTGTGGTGTCCCTAATATAGGATTTAGTGCCTGTTGCAAATTGTCTCAATGCCTTGTCTACAAAAATCGAGATATTGTTTAAAAGGGAACCCCTACCAGATACAATCGGGCGACCTGGCGGATTCACTAATCCCTTGTGAATCTTGGGAAGCAAATAAAGACAAGGAGTATTTGGATGATCTATAAGCAAGAAGGCATGTAACGCAGTATTATATTCAGTGGCTTTTTTTTCAATAATAACTTTCCTCTTTATAGTTTGGCCTCTGGCCTCCCTTTTTTTTAATCCATTGCCCAGTTCTTTATTTTGGGTACTGTGCATGTTTCTTTCTGTAATCTTTCCTTCAATATAACCAGCTCACGTGTGCAATCATCCAGACACTCACATTTCGTCAGCTTTGCATTTGGAGCAGTCTCTTGGTTAATTTCATTTCTTAATTTGCAAACTTGCATTTCCATTTTAAAGATATTTTTCTTTGTCATTTTTGTACACACTCCACCAACATCACAAGTTTCAGTTGACTCACCAGCCACCATTTCCAGATCATCACCTCCACCAACTCCATGCTGTAGGCCAAACTCCATACTGTGGACTTTCCCAGGATCATCAGCCCAGGACCCCTCCCCTCCTCCTGGGTCAGAAGCCATGCAAACTCCTGAGGGTATGTTTACACGCGAAACTAAAAACGGCCGTAAAATACGGAGCTGATTTGTGAAAAACTGCCTCTGATTTCTAGGTGTTTTGGGAGCTGAATTTCTGCTGTTTTTTTATTGGAGCATTTTTTGAGGCGTTATTCGAAGCGTAATGTCGCAGTTTTTGCAGGCGTTTTAAAAACAAGCCCACTAGAGGTTGTACTTCTGTCCCAAGCCTACAAGAACTCCTCAAAAAATCATCCACGTGCCTTGTTTGCCATAGTACTGGGTACTGAGGAGCAGAACAAATTGGTTCATCGGATTTTCTAATTTAAAAATGAGTTCCCCAACGTCCCCAGGGACATCCCAGCAGCAGCACTAAGGAGGACATACGGCAGAAAGGTGGATTAATGTTTGTCGTCGACACATGGCAACATTAATGCAAATTGTTCTTAATGTGATGCGACAACGAATAATGTCAGGTATAATTGACTATATTTTTAAGATGTGAATGTTTTTGTATTATTTTAATTTTAAAATTATAAATTACATTTTGTCACACTTGTTGTTCCTCAGGAGCAAGAAAGATGACAGAGGTTTTGGGTTCACCCTATTAACCTGCTCCGTAATGAAAGGGGACACATGGGACAACTTTACCAAGAGATTTTTTTTTTGTTTTGTAGCCAAAGTACATTGATGAATTTTCCTCCCAATAGATTCGTTATCTGAGCACATATTGGCTTAATTTCTCTGATAACGTGTCTTGCATAAGTATAAAATTGTTGCATCAGACAATGCATTCGTTTCCAACTGAAAATGTGTATTAAATTAACCTTAATTTGTTTTATTCTTTCAGTGTTTTTCCAAAATAAATTTTCGTTTGTGTTACGACAAATGTTATCTTAAAATTTTGCTTCAGGAAGCCACGTTCCATTTTTTCAAAATGTGTGCATATGTTTAATTTTGTAAGCATGCATGTTGCACATGGTATGTGTTTAAATTTGGATTGTAATGTCCCATTTGTTAAGAAACCTTCTTTCAGGACGTGTGTGTGTGTGTGTGTGTGTGTGTGTGTGTGTGTGTGTGTGTGTGTGTGCGTGCATGTATGTGTTTTAATGTATTTGTATCTACAGGTTCCCTGGAGAAATTCTATGATTTTTGTAGGCTGACAATGCCGGCATTTGACAATCTGCTGTCACACCAACTACGGAGGCAGGATATGGTGATGCGGAGGGCCATTAGTCCTGTGGAGAGGCTGCTGATCATGTTGCAGTGTGTTTTTATTCTTTTAAGCCTTTGGTTCACCATTTAACAGTATGGCGGTCGTGAATCTAATAAAATGTCATGTATGTATTTGTAATATTAATGTGAAAGTTAGGCTGCTGTTACTTGTAATTTGTTCATATTAATTTTTTTTATTTATTTATTTAGTTTCAGATTTCTTGCAACAGGGGAGAGTTATTAATCCTTGCACCTGCAATTCCGGGTTGGAAAATCAACCACCTCCGGAATTGTCAGGAACACATGCCAGTTGATCTGGCAGTATTTGCAGCCCATTGCGATGCCCAGTCCGACTCTGGAGATTTGGTTGCAGGTGGCAGCAGGCTTTCAAACTGTGGCCAATTTCCCAAATTGCATAGATAATTGCCGATGGTAAGCACGTACATGTGCAGCAGCCACCATTTCCAGGATCCCATTACAACTACAAGAAGTATTTTTCTGTGGTCCTGATGGCGGTGACTGATGCCTCGTACAAGTTTGTGGCTATTGACGTCGGGATCATGGTGAGTAAATGGAGGGTCTTCACCTGTGCACTTCAGTTGGATGCGTTCACAGTTGATTCACTAAAGCTGCCTGTGTTCTTCACAACTATGGTGGTGATCACGAGAGAGCTGACATTGAGGTGGAGACACAGACAGCTTTCCATGACCCACACTTCAACCGTGGTTTACTTTATGAGTCCCGAAGGTGCAGTGCCCCGGCAGGATTCCAGCCGGACTGTTCAGAAGCCGATCCAGGACTAAAATACTTTTCAAATTGTTTGTACCATGACTGTCTGACATGTCGTGCCTATTGGATTATGGGGTGCCCTGCCAAATTAAAGTTCATTTCAATTTTGCGGCCATTGAAATATGTGGATCCTTCACCCCTTTGTAACCACTATGTGTTGTATCTAATTTCCCTTTGTAATGTTGTTTGTAAAATTCATACATTTCATGATTGTGTTCTTTGTGTTATAGTAAATTAACTACATTTCTACAAGAATGAAAATGTATGTGGTGTGTTTATTGTTTCTTTGACGTTACTTTTTTGGTTAACGTCTTTAGTCACTTGATACTAAATAAATCCAAACTCGCGTGTTAAAGAACTTTAAAATAATTTTGAGTTATGGGGACTTTCTAATATATAAGGCCCTCAAAGCCACTTCATAACTGAACTGGTCCCTGAAAAAATAGCCTTTTGACATTTTCTTGAAAATGTGAGAAATTGCTGCTAAAGTTCGAAGCCTTGTAACGTTGTAGAAAAATAAAAGGACATGTAAAAACGATGCAAACATAAAGTAGACATATGGGAAATGTTAACTAGTTACTATTTTGTGTGGTATTACTATCTGTTTTACAAGTAGATACATTTAAATTTAAAAAAGTTTTTCACAAATAAATATTGAATTTATCGACCACATTTTTCCACTAGCATAAAGTACAATATGTCACGAGAAAACAATCTCACAATCGCTTGTTAAAGCATTCCAAAGTTATTACCACATAAATCGACACGTCAGATTTGAAAAAATCATCTGTGTCCACAAGGCCAAAACAGGCTGCGTCCTAAAGGGGTTAAGCAAAGGGCCGTTTTGTATCCTCAGACATTGTATATGGGCCTTGGGCAAATAACAAACAGAAACCATTGTGCAACATGCAAAGCTATTGATTCTAATAACACGAACACTTAAAAAATGTTTAGAGCTTAAGCTTAGTGTGTTATTAAAATGTGTAATGTCGGCCGCTGGGGTTGTACCTGGTACTAAACTAAGGATCAATTGTGTTGTGTTTTTGCATTGCTCTGCTCCAAACACAGAGCAAAGGAATGAAATTCCTAACTTTACTTAAGCACATAGAGTGAACATTTTGAACAAACTTTACAACACAAATACTTGTCACAAATATGATCATATATTTTTTTTAAAAAGTGTGCATGACCATTTAACCCCTTCCCGACATTTGACGTATCCATACGCCAAAGTCGGGTAGGGGAAGTATGGAGCGGGGTCACGGAGTGAACCCGCTCCATACGATGCGGTTGTCGGCTGTTTATTACAGCCGACACTTCAGAGTAACGAGCGGCATTGCGCTCGAGCGCGATCCCACTTGTTTAACTCATTAAATGCTGCGGTCATCTAACAGCTCATCGCGCCCCCCGCAACGCAATTGCAGGGGGGGGGGGCGATGGTTGCTAAGGCTGCCTGGGGGCCTAATGAAGGTCCCGGGTCCGCCATCTTTGTGCACCTATTAAGCCCTGCCTCCGGACTTAATAGATGCCTGTCAGAATCATGTTATACTGCAATACATTAGTATTGCAGTATATCATGCAAGCAATCTAACGATCACTAGTTGAAGTCCCCTAGGGGGACTAATAAAAAAAGTAAAAATTAGTTAAATAAGGTTGTTTTTTTGTGTAAAAAAAATATATATATATATTAAAAGTTAACAAAAAAAACCTTTTCCCATTTTCCCCCTAGAGCATAGTAAAAAAATAAACGTAATTGGTATCGCGCGTCCGTAAAAGTCTGAACTATTAGAATATATAATTATTTAACCCGCACGGTAAACGGCGTAAAAAAAAAATTGTAAACGCCAGAATCTCTATTTTTTGGTCACCTAATCTCCCACAAAAATTTAAATAAAAAGTGATCAAACCGTCGCATGTACACCAAAATGGTATTATTAAAAACTACAGCTTATCCCGCAAAAAAATAAGCCCTCATACCACTTAATCGACAGAAAAATAAAAAAGTGATGGCTCTCGGAATTTGGCGAAACAAAATACATTTTCTTTTTTACACTTAGGTTTTTACTTGTAAAAGTAGTAAAATATGGAAAAAACTATATATATTTGGAATCGCTGTAATCGAATTAACCCTCAGAATAAAGTTAACATGTTGTTTTAATTGCACAGTGAATTCCGTAAAAACGGCGCACAAAAAAACATGGAGGAATCACTGTTTTTTAATTTTCTACCCCACCAATAATTTTTTCCCGTTTCCTAGTACATTATATGGCAAAATAAATGGTGTTACGTAAAACTACAACTCGTCCCGCAAAAATCAAACCCTCATAGTACTATATAGACGGAAAAATAAAGACGTTAAGGCTTTTGGAAGGTGGGGAGGAAAAAACGAAAATGAAAATCTGGGAAAGGGTTAAAACTAAGGGAATCCTGGTATTGGGTTGACAAGAATACACAATCAGGAAATTAACACAGAGATTAAAGTTGGTCCGGAGAGCAATGGAGCAAGGCGCAGCCATAGCGGAAGGCGGCTTGACTGGGGTAATAATTACAGGAAACGGCCACTAGTTTGTAAGAGTGCATTGCTGAGGCGTGTTTATATAAAGCAGAGCAGGGGAAGGGATAGGCAGTTGGAGCGCAGACAGAGAGAAAGTTATTTGGAGTCAGTGGGAGCTGTTATCTGTCTGCACCAATTTTCTTGCTGCCTTGAGGCGGCTGTAACCCAGCGACGCCGCACACAAAGCCCCACCAGGGACCCTCCCGCCCCAAACGACCGGAGACGCTCTGCGCCGGCCGGCCTGTGGGCGGGGAGGAATCTTTCTCGGCGGGAGCTGGGTGGGGGGCTCCTCCTCCCCCACTACTTTTCGTCGGAGAGCAGCAGGGAGCAGTGCGGCCCAGACCCCTGGTGTGGAACCAGCCAGGGGGGCGTCTTGCAGGGAGGCGCGCATTCCCAGCAGTGCGTGAGCTCCCGTGGGGAGGAGAGCGACGAGATCGTGGCGGCTCCCATTGCAGGTGCGGTGGGGAGTGCTAGACCTACAGAGCTGGCGATACAGCGTTGCGTTCTTCGCAGGAGCGAAGGCGGACGGCCTGCGCGGGAAGGATCAGAGATGGCGGGCGTTTCTTCTAGGCGGGTGAGCTGCAGGACTAAGAAGGCTAAGAATGGGGATGAAGTTTGGCTGGCGGACGCTGCTAAGGGGGAGGTGTATGTTTGTTTCGAGGGGCCGCTAGGGGCCCACTTGAAGAAAATTAAGGAGAAGATCTGGAAGGACGAATATGTGGAGATCTTGTCTTTATTATCCCTGGAAAAATGTAAGCTAGATAGAGTGAAGCCGGATGAAAGTGAAAAGGACGAGGAGGAGAAGCGTCGGTATCGCTTGATTCCTCGCACCTTTTCAAATTGGTTTCAGGCTTTTGCGATACTGGCGAGTGTAGTGGGTGAAAAGGCACCTGAGAATTGTACATGTCAAGGGGACTGGGTTTGTGGACCCACTAGGCCGCTCCGCCGTAGCGGGGAGGCAGCTGACCAGGTCACTGTCTATGTGAAAGTAGATAGCAGACAGTAATGTTTAGGTACCTGTAATAGTCCGGGCGGTGACTGTGGCCTCAGCACGGATGGAGACATGTGCGGAAAGTGGCGCCAGACGTGGCGGGCAGTATCCGATTAGCCGATGGTACTTGACGTGGTAGATAGCACTTGACGTGGCAGATGACACTTGACGTGGCAGATGGCACTTGACGTGGCAGAAGGCACTTGACGTGGCAGATGGCACTTGACGTGGCAGATGGCACTTGACGTGGCAGATGGCACTTGACGTGGCAGACAGCACTTGAACACGGGTAGGCACAGGAACAATGCGGAATACAGGAACGGTAACAGGGCACGGGTAACAGCAGGAACGGGAGACACTAAGGGACTATTTGCGAGACAGACAGGGAAAGACTAACAACGCTCAGGCAAGGATCAGAAGGGCTGGGGCATTCTTATAGAGCAGGGAATCACGTGGATTAATGATAATTGATTCCATGTGCGCGCGCTGGCCCTTTAAGAGCGGGCGCGAGCGTGCGCGCGCACCCTACGAGACCCGGCCGGACGGAGCGGAAGCGAGCGCTGGCATCTCCTAGGAGGGAGACGGAGGCCAGCGCTCACAGATCCATGGCTGCGGGCGTCGGGAGGTGAACCCGACGGCCCGCGGCCATGGGCGCTACAGTATCCCCCCTTTTACGCCCCCTCTTCTTGGGGCCAGAGTGAGAGAGGAACTTTTTAATAAGAGCAGGAGCACTGAGGTTCTCTTCTGGCTCCCAGGACCTCTCCTCAGGACCAAACCCTCTCCAGTCCACCAGATAGAAAGTCCTTCCTCCTCCTACCCTCTTGCGGTCCAGGATCTCCTTTACCTCGAATACATCAGAAGGGCCGCTGGAAGCAACTGTGGAACTAGAGGTCTTGCTGTAGCGGTTCAGGACCACTGGTTTCAGGAGGGACACATGGAAGGAGTTAGGGATTCTGAGGGTAGGGGGCAGCCGCAGCTTATAGGAAACAGGGTTAATTTGTTGCAGGATCTCGAAGGGACCAAGGAACCTGGGAGCAAACTTGTATGAAGGCACCCTCAAGCGAATGTTTCGAGAGGACAGCCAGACTTTAGTCCCAGGAAGATACTGAGGCGGCTCTATTCTTTTGGTATCTGCCTTACGCTTCATGCGTTCGACCGCCTGCACAATAGAGGACCGGGTCTGTTGCCAGATTTGCAGGAAGTCCCCATATGCAGAGTCAGCAGCGGGTACCTGAGATGAAGTCGACACTGGAAGAGGAACTCTGGGATGTTGACTGTACACGATGTGAAACGGAGTGGAGGTGGTGGACTCACTTGTGTGGTTGTTATATGAAAACTCCGCACATGGAAGAAGCTGTACCCAGTTATCATGCTGTGAAGAAATGAAGTGGCGGAGGTAATTTTCCATGATCTGGTTGATCCTCTCAACTTGCCCATTGGACTGGGGGTGATAGGCAGAGGAAAAGTCCAAACTCACATCCAGGAGTTTACAGAGGGCTCTCCAGAACTTGGAGGTAAACTGAACCCCCCGGTCGGACACAATGTGAAGAGGCAAGCCATGCAAGCGGAAGATGTGCTGAATGAAGAAGCTTGCTAGTCGAGGAGCAGAGGGTAGGCCGGTTAGCGGGATAAAATGTGCCATCTTAGAGAACCGGTCCACCACCACCCAGATGGTGTTACATCCTGCTGAGAGAGGAAGGTCCGTGACGAAGTCCATAGCGATGTGCTGCCAGGGGGCACTAGGTACAGGCAGGGGTTGAAGCAGGCCGGCAGGCTTGCTGTGAGCCACCTTGTTAGAGGCACACACCGTGCAAGCAGAGACAAAGTCCAGAACATCTTTAGGTAGCGTGGGCCACCAGAAGTGACGAGCGACCAGGTCTTGGGTTTTACGGACACCAGTGTGCCCAGCCAGTTTAGAACTGTGTCCCCAGCGGAGAATTCTTTTTCTGTCAGCCAACCGAACAAAAGTTCTCCCTGGAGGAATATCTCTAAGCTGCAGAGGATTGGCGGTGATAACGCAGGATGGGTCTATGATCGTCTGAAGGGACTCCACCGTGTCTTCCGTTTCGAATGATCTGGACAGGGCATCGGCCCTCACGTTCTTGTCCGCGGGACGGTAGTGGAGCAGAAATTGGAAACCACCTGGCTTGACGAGGGTTCAGTCTTTGAGCGGACTGAAGGTAGTGAGATTCTTGTGGTCGGTGAAGATCAGGATGGGGTAAGCAGCGCCCTCCAGAAGATGTCTCCACTCCTCCAGGGCCAATTTGATAGCCAGTAGCTCCCGATCTCCAATGGAATAATTGCGCTCAGCAGAGGAAAACAGTCTCGAGTAGTAGCCACACACTACTGCCTTTCCTTTGGAGCTCCTCTGGAACAGAAGTGCGCCTGCACCAACAGAGGAAGCGTCCACCTCCAGTGAGAACTGCCGAGATATGTCAGGGTGATGGAGGATCGAAGCTGAAGTGAAGGCTTTCTTGAGGCTAATGAATGCGGACTCTGCCTCCGGAGTCCACACCTTGGCGTTCACACCCTTCTTGGTAAGGGTAGAGATGGGGGCCGTCAGAGAAGAAAAGTTCGGAATAAACTGCCGGGAGAAATTGGCGATACCCAGGAACCGCTGTATGGCCCTTAGGCCTTGAGGACGTGGCCATTCCAGGACAGACTTTAGCTTCTCAGGGTCCATCTCAAGGCCTTGATCCGAGATGACATAGCCCAGGAAGGGCAGAGACCTCTTTTCAAATGTGCATTTCTCTAACTTGACATACAAGTGATTCTCTCTTAGTCGCAAAAGAACTTGACGAACGTGCCTCCGATGGGTCATCAGATCTATGGAGAAAATTAGAATATCATCGAGATAAACTACAACACACGTATAGAGGAGATCTCGGAAGATGTCATTAACGAACTCCTGAAATACTGCGGGAGTGTTACACAGTCCGAAGGGCATCACTCGGTATTCGTAGTGCCCATCGCGGGTGTTAAATGCCGTCTTCCATTCGTCACCCCGGCGAATCCGGAATAGATTATAGGCCCCTCGCAGGTCTAGCTTGGAAAAAATGTTGGCTCCTCGTATGCGATCAAACAGCTCGGAAATGAGTGGCAACGGGTATTTGTTCTTGACCGTGATCTGATTGAGACCACGGTAGTCAATGCAGGGTCGGAGAGATCCATCTTTCTTTTTAACGAAGAAGAATCCTGCCCCGGCCGGGGAGGAAGATTTTCTAATAAAACCCCTCTCCAAGTTCTCCTTGATATAGGCTGACATTGATAACGTCTCTGGCAAGGAGAGAGGATATACTCGTCCACGGGGAAGAGAAGCATTGGGCACCAGTTCATTGGGACAGTCATAACTCCGATGAGGAGGCAACGTCTCAGCCTCTCGTTTGCAGAAGACATCCGCAAAACTGGCATACTGAGAAGGTAGGTCGGAGAGTGACTGAGGCAGAGGAGGCACAACAGGACGGACTTGTGACAGGCAATGGCTATGGCACCTGGAACCCCATTGAAGAACTTCTCCAGAACTCCAGTCGAGTGTCGGGGCGTGTAAACGGAGCCATGGCAGACCCAGCAGGATAGGATTGATAGCCTTGGGTAGTACCAGGAAGGAGATCTGTTCTGAGTGAAGAGCTCCGACCCGTAATGTCACCGGCTCAGTGATGAGCATGATTGGATCATTCAGCGGAAGACCATTCACAGAGGCAACTGCCAGGGGTCTCTCCAGACGGACTGTGGGTAGTTGAAACCGATCCACTAGATCTTGGTGGATAAAATTAGCAGCCGCTCCAGAGTCAACTAGGCGGAGGAAGGATGTGATGCCTGTCCGGTGACGATGGCCACAGGTATCGATAATTTGGAAGAGGTTTTAACATTTGGAGACGTTCCACCTAGAGTTGCCTCTCCAACCAACCCTAGGTACTGGAGTTTCCCGGTTTCTGTGGGCATTGACGCACAAAATGACCCTTGAGGCCGCAATACATGCAAAGTCCAGAGGAGCGTCTGCGCTGCTTCTCCTGTTCAGATAACCGGACTCTGTCTACCTGCATGGGTTCCTCAGGTAGCGCACTAGGAGTGAATAATTGTGGTCTCTGGGCAGGGGGTGCAGGTCTGTGGACCCGGCTCTCCTGACGAACCTCTTGAGAGCGCTCCCGGATTCTCATATCAACCTCGGTGGCTAACAGGATGAGGGCATCCAAGGTAGAAGGAAGGTCGCGGGATGCCAGTTCGTCCTTGATGTGAGAGGACAGTCCCTGCCAGAAGGTCGCCACCAGTGCCTCATTGTTCCATGCCAGCTCGGCTGCTAGGGTACGGAAGGAGATCGCATACTCCCCTACTGTGGAGCCTTCTTGCTTGAGGGTCAACAGAGTGTCTGCGGCAGAGGATGTTCGACCCGGCTCCTCGAACACGGCACGAAAGGACTGCATGAACAAGGCTAGGTCCGCGGATACAGCACCTTGTTGCTCCGAGATTGGGTTTGCCCATGAGAGGGCCTTGCCAGCGAGGAGGGAGATAATGAACGCTACTTTAGCCTCCTCGGAGGGGAAGAGATGAGGCCGTAGCCTAAAATGCACCGTGCATTGATTAAGAAATCCTCAGCATGCTCTGGGATCACCGTCATAGCGAGGAGGAAGA
The DNA here is from genome assembly GCF_050947455.1 of Rhinoderma darwinii. Taxonomy (NCBI): domain Eukaryota; kingdom Metazoa; phylum Chordata; class Amphibia; order Anura; family Rhinodermatidae; genus Rhinoderma; species Rhinoderma darwinii. The sequence goes on from NC_134687.1 coordinate 589,613,574, forward strand.
GGCAGAGGAACTGAGGATCCGGAACAAACAAGGGGAGCAACAGGCAGTGGCACGGCAACAGCTTCTGGAGGAAGATCCGGGGGTGGAACAGCGAGTAGATCCAGGCGGACCAGAATAGAATTCACCGCCTCAAGGAGTTGATCCTGACGAGTGCGTAGGTCATGCATCTCCGTCTGAATTTTCTGTACTGGGGTCTTGGGCTGGCCAGCGGGTTCCATGGCCCGAGCGTACTGTCACGGGCACTGGGTTTGTGGACCCACTAGGCCGCTCCGCCGTAGCGGGGAGGCATCTGACCAGGTCACAGTCTATGTGAAAGTAGATAGCAGACAGTAATATTTAGGTACCTGTAATAGTCCGGGCGGTGACTGTGGCCTCAGCACGGATGGAGACAGGTGCGGAAAGTGGCGCCAGACGTGGCGGGCAGTATCCGATGAGCCGATGGTACTTGACGTGGCAGATGGCACAGTATAATCACTCCTAACAGCTCAACAATGTTCAACACTGTCTAATCGTGAGCAAATATACTTTAGCAATGTCTAATACAATTGTATCTACCCCTATATAGCAGATAATAGTACACATATTATATTATATGAGGACATTTGAAATAGACCATTTACTTATGTAATACAAGGTACAAAGGGATCTGCTGCTTTGAACAAAAGCATTTCAGTAAACACTCACGCACTCCCTAGGATTCACCACTTATGTAGTGATGGAAAATATTTTCATCGTCCATGATGAGCATTTCAATCAGCCAAAGCTGGCGTTGGGTGTTTCCGATATCGCGGAGACTTCATCCTGGACGCCACCTGCCATCCTGTTGGCGACGGTAAGTATGGAAGTTCTGGTATATCCGATGTTGCTTGCACAGGTAGCCATGATGGGATGTCAAGCGGTGAAATGGCCAACTTTTCCCAGAGTTTAGGGAGGTCATCTGGGGAACGAATGATGCATTGTCGCCCTTCTATCATGGTCGCTAAACCGAACGGGAATAACCACCGCACCGGTAATTTCTTGACACGAAGCATGTCTGTCACTGGCTTTAAGATCCTCCTTTTAGCCAAGGTACTGGGTGCTATATCTTGAAAAAAGAGTACTTGTGTCCCTTCATACAGATACTCCTGTCGTTCCCTCGCCGCTTTCAGCAGGCTTGATGTGTCTAGGAAACTCAGCAGGCCGCAAATCACATCCCTCGGCGGTTCGTTCGGCGCAGGCTTTGGTCTCAGCGCTCTGTGTACCCTCTTCACCACCATCTTGTCGGCCCTCTCTTGACCCACGAGATCAGCAAAGATAGGTGTGATTATTTGAGGTAAAGTGTCTCCTGTTACTGCTTCAGGGAGGCCCCGCACTCTGATATTCCGGCGGCGGCTTCGATTTTCCTTGTCCTCAATCATCAAGTGAGCGTTATTTATGTGAGTCTGATGTGAGACAAGCATGTTGGAAACGACAGCACTGTGGCTCAAAATAGAGGTTTGCGTTTTTTCTAGGGATTCCACCCTTTGCCCAATCTGTTTAATATCCCCTTTTATATCCGCCAACTCTTTCATTACAGGGGTGATTGCTTGTGTCAGTACCTTTTTAAAGTAGGAGCGTGATAGCGTGTCTTTGTCCCTCGCCGGTTCTGAACAGGCTGCAGAGCTATCTCCCTCTGAGTCATCATCTCCAGCCTCGTCTGCATGCTGTGCCGGCGCCATTTTTTCACGGGCCGCAGGAGAGGAAAGTTTTTTCTTCAGGTATTTGTCCATTTCGGACTGACTTTTTCCCTGTTTTGCAGGACCGGGTGAGTCTCTGCTCTTGTCCCTTGATGTTCTCACCATTTCGGTCGGTTATATCGTCTTTAAAGCTGTGGTTTCTGAAGGTGAAGTGAGGAGCTCAAGAATTAAGCTGCCATCACGATGCGTCGTAACTCCGCCCCCCTGGTGTTGGGGGAATCTGAGTGATGAAATGTCTTTCAGTCAGTCGCTTGATATCCTCAGACTGGGGAAATTTTCTGGTGTCCTGAACGTCAAAAATGAGGCCTTCAATAATTTTCTCCTGGAAATCCAGGTATGTGTCTCTGCCTCTGTTTTTTTTTTTAGTACAATTTAATTTAATTTAATTTAATTTAGTACAATTTAATTGTGGATTGCCACCTGTAAAAGATAAATGTTGACTTTTTTGTAAAAGGTTTTTGTTTTGCGTTTTACTAAATAGGGCTGTAAAACCTGGTCACTTAAATCCACCCCCCCATGTACTTCTTATATTTGGACACGCTCACTGGTTTGTGCTTGTCCGATGTTGCCCCTCTTTCCCTCACTGCCACTGTTCCTGCGGTATGTATTGTGCTTAGTACATACACATCTTTGCGATCCCTGTACTTGACCGGCAGACTTTCTTCAGATGTATAAGCACAGGAGACCCCCTTTACCATGCGCTTCCCCACTAATTGCTGCGGAAAACCAATTCGGTTTTTGCGCATGGTACCACATGCTCCAGTACTTGCAGCATGCAAATGCCTAAACAGGGGCACACTGGAATAAAAATAGTCGCAGTACAGGTGGTACCCCTTGTGAATCAGAGGCTGCATTATCTCCCACACAATCTTACTGCTGGTGGAAAGATCAGGGGGGCATCCAGGAACATTTATTGTGCGGTCCCGCCCTTCATAAATCCTGAGGGCGGTGGTATATCCTGACCCGCTTTCACAAAATTTGTAGAGCTTAACGCCATATCTTGCCCTTTTGGAAGATAGATATTGGCGAAAGCTAAGTCTTACATGGAAGTTGAGGACGGGTTCGTCCACGCTTACATTCTTCTCAGGGGTGTAAAGTTGCATAAATAAATGATTGAGGGAATTTATCAGTGGTCTTATTTTGAACAACCGATCATGGTTTGCATCGATAATTGGGGGGGCCTGTGCGTTGTCATTGAAGTGGAGGAAACTCATTTTTGTCTCATAACGAGACCTGGGCATTACTGCAGAATACACTGGGGTGGCTTGGGCGGGTCTTCTTGACCAGTAAGACCTAATGGAGGGCTTTTTGACAATACCCATATTTAGGGTAAGCCCCTAATTTTTTTTTAATTTCTGCAAATTGGTGGGCGTCCAATCTCTGGCATGGGTGGATGAAGGTTTTTTACTGAGCGGCATAAAAATTAGTTTTGAGGACAATGATATTTAGGAGGTCATCAGTAATAAATAAATGGAAGTAATCCATTTGGATAAAATTTGTCTTGTCCATAGTTATGCCAGGAGTGGCAGTAAATCCGTGGATTCTAGGCCCAAAAGATGGAGCAGGTGCCCATACAAGAGCCTGAACTGGAGGGACCAGACTGTCCCGCGCTGCAGTGCTACTAGGCCCTGCGCTTCTATGTTCTGCAGTTTCAACTGTTTCAGGGATAACGTGCCCTGAAGATGAACCTGAAGTGACGCTATCATCGTCACTGCCCACAACAGGTTCTATCTCTGATGCCATCTCTAATGCGGTCTCAGAGCCTGACCACACACAGCATGGTGTATGCCTCCTCAGCAGTAAAAAACTTTCTCGCCATAATGTCACTAACATTAACTAAACAAACATTAATTTTATTTTTGTAGCTTTTTTTTTTATAAACAAACACAAACTAACTGGTGTATATATATATATATATATATATATATATATATATATATATATATATATATATCTACACTACCGCTAACAAAAAATAAACCGCTATTGCTATATATATATATATATATATATATATATATATATATATATATATATATATATATATATATTCCCTACCTGCCTATTCTAATATAATAAAAGATAGAAAGGTAGATAGATAGAAAAAAACATAGATGGATAGATTGTATAGATAGATATAAATCTATCTTTGCAGAGAATGTTCTACAGTGTAACACTTTTTTTTCACAGTATTCTTCTGGCAGCAATTCTCTCGAGTCTCTTCTTCTCCTCACACTGAAACAATGTGTGAGGAGAAGAAAAGAGGCAGGAGATTTGCTGCCATAAATGTCAAAATAAAACAAATGTGATCGCTGTGATAGGTCCCCGATACTCTGCCCAGTGCCCAGAGCTGTTAGTAAGAGCATGGGCACAGGGCTGTGTGCACACTATATTTTGCATTGAAATGCATGTGGTCGCTGTGATTGGTTGTCACAGCGATCACATGTTCAGGGACCAAAAGATTGGCCCCTGACACTCTACCCAGTGACCAGGGCTGTTATCAAAAGCCAGGGCACAGGGCTGTGTGAACGCGATCGCGCGTGCACACTCTCTGAAGTGCCGCCGTAATTAGTCTATACGGCGGACTTCAGAGACCCTGACCACTGGCCGTAAAAACACAGCCAGCGGTCAGGAACCTGTTAATGAGGGCACTGTAAGTTCTTGTCAGACTGCCGTTACCAGCATGAGTGCTCCGGCTGCGGAGGCAACCATTTCTTGTCGCATTGCTTTAAGCGAGGAAAGGGTAAGGGACAGGATGCTTACAACAAGAGGGGCGACGCCGGTGAAAGTGGAAAAGATTCTGCCATTTCTCGTGAGGTATCCCGATAGGACGGCGGGCGACTTGTTGCGGTCCAGGTTCGCGGATGGGTTCCGCATCCGGTGTCCGTGGGGCAGGGGGGTATTGTTCTGTAAGAATTTGGCGTCTGCGTTGGCCCGCCCAGGGTTGGTGCACGAAAAGATAGATAAGGAAGTCGCGTGGGGAGGATAGCGGTCACATTAATTTTCCCCCCTGGGTTGATATGCGTTGTTCGCCGCTGGGGTTGGTTCCAAAGAAGGAACCAAATTAATTTTGCCTTATTCATCACCTGTTATACACTGTGCGTGGGTCGGTTAATGATGGCATTGATCCTACTCTTTGCTCTGTTTTGTATACCTCTTTCGATTCGGCGGTTGCATGGGTTCGGAAGTTTGGGATGGGGGCCCTTTTGGCCAAGACGGATATTGATGCCGCTTTTCGGCTGCTGCCTGTGCATCTGGAAAGTTTTCCGTTGTTGGGGTTTTGTTGGCAGGGGTCGTTTTACGTTGACTGTTGCCTGGCCATGGGTTGTTCCATTTCGGGTTCTTATTTTGAGGCGTTTAGTACATTTCTGGAATAGGTAGTGAAGCAGGTGTCCGGATGGTTTTTGATGCTTCACTACCATGATGATTTGTTGTTCCTGGGACCCGCAGGTTTCAGGATTTGTTCGGTTTTGTTACATACGATGGGGCGGGTGGCGTGTTTGTAGTCCCGCTGGCTCCTGAGAAGACCGAGGGTCCGGCGATGTCGGTGCGGTTCTTGGGTATAGTTAATCGCTACCGTTAACATGGAATGCTGGTTGCCGGAGGATAAGTTACTAGATTTAAGGGTAACGATGGATCGAATGCAGGGGGCTCGTAAGGCGCAGCTCAGACAGGTTCAGTCGTTAAATGATAAATTGAATTTCGCATGCAGAATTATGCCCATGGGGCGGGTGTTCTGCCACCGGCTGGCCTTAGCTATAGCGAAGGCAGCAGTTCACCATCATTTCATTCAGTTGTCTGCTGATGTCCGGGTGGACTTAGATGTGTGGGCAGAATTTTTTGGGTTTGTATAATGGGAAGTCTGTGTGGATGGATACGGTGGTGACTAGTGTGGATTTGGAGTTGTACACAGACGCCTCAGGGGCGCATGGATACAGGGCATATTTGCAGGGTGCGTTGTGCTCTGGTGAATGGCCGCTTTCTTGGAGAGAGGCCGGTTTGGTGAAGAATTTGGCACTACTAGAGTTGTTCCCGATAGTGATGGCGGCAGAAATTTGAGGTGACTGTTTTCGCAACAAACAGGTGCGTTTTTGTTGTGATAGCTTGGGAGTAGCGCAGGCCATTAATCAGCAAATGGCCAATTCCCCCCCAGTAGTGCGCTTGTTGCGGCGGTTGGTGTTGCGAATGCTTGTTTTGTTGCTGTTCATGAGCCAGGTATTTCTAATGACATTGCTGATTCTCTTTCTCAGTTTCAGTGGGACAGGTTTCGCCGGCTAGCGCCGGGCGCGGAAGCAGCTGGGGAAGTCTTGTCCGTTGGGGCTGTGGTCTTATGGTGCCGACAGCTTTGATTCAACGGTCTGTGAGTATTGGTACGTGGTAGGTATATTCTAGGGTATGGGCGCAATTAGAGGAGTTGCTGTTGCAGGTGGGTGCGGATGAGTCGGAGGAGGCTTTGATTTTTTCATTACTATACTTTCTAGGTTTGTCTTTTTGTGATGGGGCGTCTTTCTCTGTTGCGTCTCGGCGGGTGTAAACTGAGGGGTTTTGTGGATGTTTCTAAATCTTTTTTTGTAAAATTGGCGCAGCGTGGTTATCATAAAATAAGGCGTCAGACGTGACTCGCGGCAACCTGGGTCGTTTGAGCTCTTGGAAAATCTGAACCTGCAGTTGGGGACCGTGTGTGTATAGGATTACGAAGTGTGTTTATTCAGGGCTGCATTTTCTTTGGCATTTTTTGGTGTTTTTCGCGTTTCAGAATTAGTGTCTCCAAGTGGGGTAGTGTGTGGTGGCCTGCAGGTTTGTGATGTAGCAGTTTCGGCGCGGCATGTGATAAGCCGGTCTAAAACTGATCAGTATTGTAAGGGGTTACGTGTAGGTGTTGGCCTGTCTTGAAGGGTCTGAGTTGTGTCTGTTTTTTTGTGTTGTGAAGTTCTTGGCTTTGCGGCCTATCAGGGTTTCACAACTGTTCATACGTGGAAATGGTAAAATTTTGTCCCATTATCAATTTGTGGCTGTGTTTCGTAGTTGTGTAGTTGCTTTGGGTTTGGATGCTAGAGATTTCTGCTCTGATTCCTTTCGTATTGGGGCTGCCACGGAGGCAGCTCGTTGAGGGTTGGCTGATTTGGTGCTTAAGGAGGTGGCAGACTGCCAGGTTTAAGGGGTATGTTCGCCCTCAGGTATCATGTTGATTATGTTTGCTGGGTGTGTGGTTGTTTCCTACGGGTGTATCGCATGTTGTTGTCATTTTTTTTTTATGTCTTTCAGGCTATATACAGTGAAGGAAATAAGTATTTGATCCCTTGCTGATTTTGTAAGTTTGCTCACTGTTAAAGACATGAACAGTCTAGACTTTTAAGGCTAGGTTAATTTTACCAGTGAGAGATAGATTGTATAAAAAAATAAATAAAAAAAACCAGAAAATCACATTGTCAAAATTATATATATTTATTTGCATTGTGCACAGAGAAATAAGTATTTGATCCCTTTGGGAAACAAGACTTAATACTTGGTGGCAAAACCCTTGTTGGAAAGCACAGCAGTCAGACGTTTTTTGTAGTTGATGATGAGGTTTGCACACATGTTAGATGGAATTTTGGCCCACTCCTCTTTGCAGATCATCTGTAAATCATTAAGATTTCGAGGCTGTCGCTTGGCAACTCGGATCTTCAGCTCCCTCCATAAGTTTTCGATGGGATTAAGTTCTGGAGATTGGCTAGGCTACTCCATGACCTTAATGTGCTTCTTTTTGAGCCACTCCTTTGTTGCCTTGGCTGTATGTTTCGGGTCATTGTCGTGCTGGAAGACCCAGCCACGAGCCATTTTTAATGTCCTGGTGGAGGGAAGGAGTTTGTCAATCAGGATTTGACTCTACATGGCTCCATCCATTCTCCCATTGATGCAGTGAAGTAGTCCTGTGCCCTTAGCAGAGAAACACTCCCAAAACATAATGTTTCCACCTCCATGCTTGACAGTGGGGACGGTGTTTTTTGGGTCATAGGCAGCATTTCTCTTCCTCCAAACACAGCGAGTTGAGTTAATGCCAAAGAGCTCAATTTTAGTCTCATCTGACCACAGCACCTTCTCCCAATCACTCTCAGAATCATCCAGATGTTCATTTGCAAACTTCAGACGGGCCTGTGCATGTGCCTTCTTGAGCAGGGGGACCTTGCGGGCACTGCAGGATTTGAATCCATTACGGCGTAATGTGTTACCAATGGTTTTCTTGGTGACTGTGGTCCCAGCTGCCTTGAGATCATTAACAAGTTCCCCCCGTGTAGTTTTCGGCTGAGCTCTCACCTTCCTCAGGATCAAGGATACCCCACGAGGTGAGATTTTGCATGGAGCCCCAGATCGATGTCGATTGACAGTCATTGTGTATGTCTTCCATTTTCTTACTATTGCACCAACAGTTGTCTCCTTCTCACCCAGCGTCTTACTTATGGTTTTGTAGCCCATTCCAGCCTTGTGCAGGTCTATGATCTTGTCCCTGACATCCTTAGAAAGCTCTTTGGTCTTGCCCAGGTTGTAGAGGTTAGAGTCAGACTGATTAATTGAGTCTGTGGACAGGAGTCTTTTATACAGGTGACCATTTAAGACAGCTGTCTTTAATGCAGGCACCAAGTTGATTTGGAGCGTGTAACTGGTCTGGAGGAGGCTGAACTCCTGAAATTGAATTAATGGTTGGTGGGGGATCAAATACTTATTTCTCTGTGCACAATGCAAATAAATATATATAATTTTGACTATGCGATTTTCATTTTTTTATATAATCTCTCTCTCACTGGTAAAATTAAACTAGCCTAAAAATTCTAGACTGTTCATGTCTTTGACAGTGGGCAAACTTACAAAATCAGCAAGGGATCAAATACTTATTTCCTTCACTGTAGATTTTATATATATATATATATATATATATATATATATTGTAAGGGGGCAGCCCACCGTATCGCTGTCTCCTGGGGTAGACAGGCACTTTTGGCACAGTAAGAACAGACTACAGTCCAGTCACAGTGTGGTACTACTGGCCTCAGCCAGTTTTATTAGGTAAAAAAGCCACAGCAGAAAACTAATGAATACATAAAGTAAATCCTAGGCCGTCTGGCCACTAACTAAACATGCAGTTCCTAACTACAAAGAGCTGAGCCTAGAGCTCCAACTCCCAAACACAACACCACAGTTGCTTTACTCACATCCAGCTTTCCCAGGAGCAGAGCGAGAGAGACTGAACTCTGCCTCTGTTTAAAGCACACCTCAGCTGTGCAGGTAATTAGCCACAATGCAATACCTGAAGTGGCTAGTGGAATAAGAACCCTCCCAACTCTCCCTATTCCAACAACAAGGCCCTTTTACACAGGTTTTCCAGAAAACCCTTGAGCAAGGAAAACACATTTTCCTTCTAGTTCAATTCCCTGGCTGTTTTAAAATGTATATGACAGGAACCTGGGTGAGATGTACACTCCATCCACTACTTTTCCCCTGGTCCTGTCACAATATATATGTTTATATATATATATATATATATATATATATATATATATACATACATACATGCACACACTGATAAATAACAGATAAATATATTTAAAAAAATTACAAAAGTGTTTGTTTCCAATTTTAATTATTTGTCCGCGCATAATAAAAATTTAAAACATGAAATTAATTAATTAAACTAAGCTAGAAAATGAAAGTTTTCAGACGTAAACGAGGCGTATTATGCCTCGTGTTACGTCTGAAAATAAGGCTGGGTTCACACGACCTATTTTCAGACGTATACTAGGAGTTTTTTGCCTCGTTTTACGTCTGAAAATACGTCTCAAATACGTTGTCAAACATCTGCCCATTACTTTCTATGGGTATAACGCTGTATTGTTCCCACGACGCGTAATTTTACGCGTCGTACGGCAAATACGACGCGTAAAATTACGCCTCGTAAAAAGAAGTGCAGGACACTTCTTTGGACGTTTTTGGAGCTGTTTTCTCATAGACTCCAATGAAAACAGCTCCAAAAATGGACGTAGAAAACGGCGCGAAAAATGCAGCGAAAAACGCGAGTTGCTCAAAAAACGTCTGAAAAGCAGGGGCTGTTTTCCCTTGAAAACAGCTCTGTATTTTCAGACGTTTTTGGTCACTACGTGTTCACATACCCTAAGGCTACAATACGTCGGCAAACATCTGCCCATTCATTTGAATGGGTTTGCCGACGTACTGTGCAGACAACCTGTCATTTACGCGTCGTCGTTTGACAGCTGTCAAACGACGACGCGTAAAAATACAGCCTCGTCAAAAGAAGTGCAGGACACTTCTTTCAGACGTAATTTGAGCCGTTCTTCATTGAACTCAATGAAGCACAGCTCAAAATTTACGGCTGTCAGAGAAGCCTCGCAAAATGCGAGGAGGAGCATTTACGTCTGAAACAGGCAGCTGTTTTCTCCTGAAAACAGTCTGTCTTTTCAGACGTAAAAGCCTGCTACCATGTGCACATACCCTTAGGATATTCAAAGCGGTTGCAAAGTTATTATCGTTTATAGAAGTGCATATCAGAAATGGAAAATTTGACCTGGACACAGGGGTATCAATGACCCTTAGTCATGAAAGGGTTAAACAAACATTTTAAGCCCTAAAAACATGGATACACCAAAAAAACCAAAAACATAATTGGTTTAAGGTGGTCCTTACCTCGGAGATCAGTGCATCCACATCTATGTGCATCCTCGGTACGGTCTGGGGTGCCATTGGGAGGCTCCTTCAGTTTTTGTAGATAAATGCAAGTTTGCACCATAGAAGCACCTTGGAAAACAGCTGCTCTGGCAACACCCCTTGGGGAGGGTTTTTAAAGTCCTGCTGTTTTTTGAAGCGTTATTTGAGTCTTACACGCCTCAAATTACGCTCCAAATGTGTGGCAACTACTTCAAACGTCAATTTACGCCACCCATTGAATTCAATAGTAAATTGCTCTGTCAGCAATGCCTGAAGTGACATGCACTTACGGGGCATGTTTTTACGTGCCGTTTTTACAAAATGAGGCGTTAAATAACGCCCTGTGGGAACGAAATGCCATTTTTCCCATTGAAATCAATGGGCAGATGTTTGGAGGCGTTCAGCCCCCGTAGTTTCAGACGTTTTTCGGGGGGTTTACGGACCGAAAAACTGCTTAAATAAGCCGTGTGAACATACCCTAACAGGGAGCTCACAAGCACATGTCTATCCTCTCCTACGGACAAGGATAGAACTACTATAATACTGCTCCTATGTACAAGAAAATAACCGCCCCTCCCCCGCAAACTTCTCATGGCCGACAGCCCGCAGCTTTCAGTTGCATCGCTGGGTCTCCTAAGGGACCCAACAATGCAGTACTAGCAGCGAGGGGCGTCACTAAGGTCTTAAAATGTCAGGGGAAATAGCCCCAAAACATATGCCCCCCCTCAAGAAAATGTGTGTGTATATGTGTGTATAGGAGACAGCATGGTTGGGCCCACCAGCAGCCGCAGGCTGGTAGTATTAGGCTGGGGAAGGCCAAAAACAATGGCCCTTCCCACCCTGGTAATGCTAGGCTGCTGCTGTGTTGTATCTGGCTGGTTATGAAAATTGGGGGGAACCCACATCGTTCTTTCCAATAATTCTTTTTTTTTTTAAATATGACGTGGGTTTTTCATAACCAGCCAGATACAATAAAGCAGCAGCAGGCTAGCATTACTGGGGGTGGGGCTGTTACTGGCCTTTCCCAGCCTGATAATACCAGCCCGCGGCCACGCCTGTCCCCGACCATCACTACAGATGGTTGGGTACTGGATCGTACCCGGCTCTTCACAGTACCCCTGGTGGCTGTGGGTCCCAGGGTAATAATAGGGGTTAGTGTTAGCCTCTGCACCGGCATAATATTAAGCCCCGCCTTAGTAATGGATGCTGTCAATCAACCAGCAGCTATTACTAAGGTGGTAATAAAGATTAAAAAAATACAAGGACATAGAAAAAATATTTTATTGAAATAAAAAAACCCACACAACCCTCATTAACCATTTTATTGAGAATAAAAGCCCCGCCTTAGTAATGGACACTGTCATTCAGCCGGCGGCCATTACTAAGGCGGTAGTAATAAAGTTTAAAAAAAAACACAAAGACATAGGAAAAATATTTTATTAAAATAAAAAAAACCCATACAAACATTATTATGCATTTTATTGGTAATAAAAAAGCCGTCATCGAAGCGGTCCTCGAATGTGAGGTAGTCTAAACGACCGAACCTGTAAAAAAACAAACATAAAAAAAAACGATTAGTAACACATGTGGTAGGCTTAGATACAGGGCCCATGTGTGATACTGTCTGTTGGACCCTGTGTCTAAGTCTACCACAAGGTAAGCTTAGATACAGGGTCCAGCAGACAGTAATCTTATACAGTATGTGGTAAGCTTAGATACAGGGTCCAACAGACAGTATCACATATGAGCCCTGTATCTAAGCTTAACATGTGGCTATGTAAGATGCTTAGATACAGGGCCCCAGCAGACAGTAAGCTTATACAGTATAAGGCCCCATGCACACGAATGTGCTTTTGCGGCAGCAATTCCCAAGAAAATTCACGGGAGAATTGCGGCCCTATTCATTCCTATGGGGCCATGCACATGACCGTGGTTTCCACGGTCCGTGCATGGACCGGAGCCCGGACCGCAGAAAGAATTGGCAAGCCTTATTACGGCCGTGTGCTGCGGTCCGGGCGCATTGAAAACAATGGCCGCGGCCATGTGCACAGCCTGCGATTTGCAGGCGGCTCGGAGCTGACACTCCGTGGCCGACCCGAAAATCACGGCCGTGCACATGGCTACGGTTGTGTGCATGAAGCCTAAGATTGCGGTCTGCTGGGGCCCTGTATGTGTGGTAGGCTTATATACAGGGCCCATCAGACAGGATCACACATGGGCCCTGTATCTAAGCCTACCATGTGAATGGTTTAGATACAGGGCCCAGTAGACAGCATCACACAATCTGTGATCCTGTCTCACGAGCCCATTAAGCCTGCTACATCGTAGGCTTAAAGGGGTTGTCCAGTCCCTAAACATTGATGGCCTATCCTCAGGATAGGCCATCAATAGCTGATGGGTCGGGGTCCGACTCCCGGGACCCCGCCAATCAGCTGTTTTGAAGGGGCCGCAGCACTCGTACGAGAGCTGCTTCCCCTTCATTTCCCTTACTTGCTCACTGTGAGTCGCCGACATGGATTCACAGTGTGAGCAAGTGACCGAAATGAAGGGGAAGCAGCTCTCGTACAAGCGCTGCAGCCCCTTCAAAACAGCTGATTGGCGGGGTTCCGGGAGTCGGACCCTGACCTATCAGCTTCAGCAGACAGGGATATTAATCTTACCCTCCTCTTCAACCGCAGTGGAGGTCATGTCCTAACTCTATTCAGGGTCAGGATGTTGTGCGCGGCGCATAGCGTTGTGACATTATGTGCTGCGCACAGTGCTGTGACGTCAGGACCTCCGCTGCTACTATAATAACAGGGGCCCGTGAAATTAAGGAGATTCAGATTAAAATTAAGAAAGATCTATCTAATGACTCACTGGATAAACTGAACACTGATCTTGATAGAGAGTTTCAGAAATGGGAACAAGAAATTTGTTCCACAAAAATAATTAAATTCCAGAGAGATACCAATGACTTTCAACAAGATAGAGTCTATAAGTGGCAACGACAACGGTCACACTCGTTCTCTCATTCAAGATCGGGTTCAGTTTCTTCTTTGGCCTCTAATGACGAGCCCTTACGGGATAGACGGAATGGAGATATATCCCAGAACTTCCAAGAACCAATCTTCCCAAGAAGGAATAGGGAAAGACAAGCTACAAAACGCAAAACCACAACTACATTCCAAGGAGGCAAGAAATACAAAAATAATCTTGAGGTAATTAACTTGTCTTCGCATGTCCTCTCTCACACACAGCACTATATATTAAGTAAAGGATTAACCTTTTCCCCGAGTAACTCCTTTGATTTTTTACAGCACTAAAAGATCTGCATCTGTTCTCACGTAAACTGATTTTAAAAAAACTGCACAGTAGGGGCGAAGTAGATCTGGGATTGTATAGTAAATTTTTATTGATGTAGTGCAGGGGGGGGCCGGCGGGCCCCCTGGCTTCGAGGCCCGGTCACAATTGCGACCGCTGCGACCCAATCATCTACGCCCCTGCCCCTATATAATTCCTCTTCGAATCCCCCATTGAATGACAACTGACTATAATGTATATTTCTCTTCACTTACATACATTATAGTTTATTTTCCTTTCATTTTACTGTCTGGATCTATCAGCGCTCCACCTGTCCTGGCAGCCCTGCAGTGCAGTTAAACTATCCGATATCTTTGGCTTCTAGCAAACATTGTACCCAGTTCACCTTTATAATCAAAGATGTAATATTCCTGGTCATATTACAAGCCTCGGAAAGTACCTGTCAAGGGAATAAGAAAGATTATCTCACATTAACCAGTAGCTACTTGTGCGGGTCCTTCAGAACACTTCATACGTGTCAGCAGGGCAGTAGGCAATCTCATACGGAATATCTTCCTTTCTGTTTACTCACGTTGAAGGCTGATATTTACATAGTAGGAACCAAATCTTAACTTGAATGTCTACTCCTTAACACCATTTATTTATATTTTTATCATCATAGGTAGAAAATACTTTTCTAATTCATTTTTCAAAATATATTTATAGCGCTTAGAGCTGTCTCTCTGACACAAAGTTCCAAAGCTGCAGAATTTGCAAAAATTTCTGAAATTCTATTTTCACTTTGTCATTATGGGGTATTGAGTGCAGAATGATGAGAAAATCTTGAATTTTTTTTCCCCCCCCATCATAGGCCATCAATTTGTCCTCTCTGGAAAACCTCCTTAAGGAATTAATAAGCACATTATTTTGATCCTATTTAGATATAAAAAGAATGGTGTTCAAGAGTGCACATTAACTTTAAGCATATTTGGCTTATGCATCAAGACGATCGAAACAAAAATCAAGTCCACATCTAAGTGGCTGAGGTTTAGTCAAGGTCCTGACTTGACCTCAATAAAGAAGCTGTGGAAGGACCTTCAGTTGCTTTTTCCGATTAAAGTAGCTCTGTAAAGAAGATGCAAAATACTGATATGAAATTATAGGAAACGCTTGGTATTAAAAAGCTATCAATGTGTAATATGGATTCTTTTGGTTCCCTTTTCTAAAGTAAGACCAGTGTGATAAATATGTAATGAAAGGAAACATAAGGAAGAGGGTAAAGGGTCAGGAGGGTTATGGTAAAGTGAGAACAGGGGCCATAGGTAAAGCAAGGTTTATGGGGCCCTGGGCAACAAACAAAGTAGGGCTCCCGCTTGCCATTTCTACAGTTTTTCTTATACGTTTAGCTTACATAATACCATCATATAGTGCCCAAATAATACTGTCATATAATTCCCACATAATACTACAATTTAATACTACATCATACATAGCTAAATAATAATGGAATTAGACAAAAAGTCTCACAGGACACATAAGTATTTTGGTGGGAAATAAAGGTCTCAACCACCAACACAAGTTGCTAGAGATAAGGACTCTAACAATGATATATATATAGCAACTAGAGAAAAAAGGAGTCCATTACTATCACTTTTAACAAAAATAGAAAATTTCTTTATTGTAAACAAAAATAGAGAATCTAAAAGACAGGTCTACATCTGGGTCAACATTTACATGCACATTGTCAGAAACATGTACAAAGAATATATATAGCATAAGAAGTCACATGATTATTGTATCCAAATTAGAAATGCATCCACTCAAGTAGGTACATATCAGAAAAGGATAAAAGTAGAAAACTCAAGGTAGGAGTTTAAATGTGGTTAGAGTGACAGATACGGTGGGTATGTATAAAACCCAACAGAACCTTGTTAGTACACTTACCCATGCTAGGTGGCGTAACTATGTAACCCAGGAGGTGAGGTAGCGCCCCGACGTGCGTTTCGCAGGTAGCTTTCTCAAGGGGTGCCATTTCCTTGTCAATACCCGGTTTAAATGACGGACTGTAGTGCAAATAAACAAGGTTTTTAAAGAGGATCTGAATTTGCTTTTAGATACCAATGGCAGAGACATGAGGGATTACATCAGTAGACTCAAAGAGTTACTTAAACAAAGAACCAAAGTATGGTGGAATAGAGCCTTTTTGGATAAATATATTACCAAAGGTCTCATACCCAGAGGACTTAGAGTCCAGGTTTTCCCCTCGTTCCCTATAGAAGATGATAGTTTTAAGAATAAATGGGAGGAGCTGTCCTCAACATGCTCTAAAGGATATATGGGCCTATTAATTCAAGCAAATCAAAAAACTCTTACTGAATTGGAATATGAAATTGAGGAGATTCAGATTAAAATTAAGAAAGATCTATCTAATGAGGCACTGACTGGATAAACTGAACACCGATCTTGATAGAGAGTTTCAGAAATGGGAACAAGAAATTTGTTCCACAAAAACAATTAAATTCCAGAGAGATACCAATGATTTTCAACAAGATAGAGTCTATAAGTGGCGACGACAACGGTCACTCTCGTTCAAGATCGGGTTCAGTTTCTTCTTTGGCCTCTAATGACGAGCCCTTACGGGATAGATGGAATGGAGATATATCCCAGAACTTCCAAGAACCAATCTTCCCAAGAAGGAATAGGGAAAGACAAGCTACAAAATGCAAAACCACAACTGCATTCCAAGGACGGAAGAAATACAAAAATAATCTTGAGGTAATTAACTTGTCTTCGCATGTCCTCTCTCACACACAGCACTATTTATTAAGTAAAGGATTAACCTTTTCCCCGAGTAAATCCTTTGATTTTTTTTACAGCACTAAAAGATCTGCATCTGTTCTCATGTAAACTGATTTTAAAAAAACTGCACAGTAGGGGCGAAGTAGATCTGGGATTGAACAGTGACATGGAACGTGAAACACTACTGGCCCTTGAGGACCTTTTGCGGTAACAGAGTTCTGAACAATGTATGTTCCCACGATCGGTACTACCTCGTTCAACGAGATTTCCCCCTTTGTCCATCTGCCCGCAAGTGGAGATTTTTACGAAATAAGTAATAAACGATTTCAAGCAAATCTCAATTAACAAGCAACATGACTTCTTGACAGCTTCCCAACGGATAGCTTTGAAAGAACTACAGTCATATGATGAAGTTGTATATAAGGCAGCGGACAATGGGGGTAATATTGTTATTTGGCCCATTACGCTTTATGAAAAGGAGGTATTCAGGCAGCTCAGAGATAAGCATACCTATTCCAAACTGACACATAATCCAGTGGGGACTTTCTCTACTGAACTGGGGAAAATTCTGAACTTGGCCTTTGAGAAATGAATTATTTCTAAAAAAAATCTGTGAAGGCCTGACTGTCACTTATCCCAAAACTCAAACTTTTTATTTACTACCGAAGGTCCACAAAAGCCTAATAAACCCCCCCCTTCCCCCCGGAAGACCGATTGTGTCAGGCATAGGAGGATTGTGTGATCCTATATGCAAATTCATCGACTGTTATTTAAAACCAATGGTCGAATGCTTGCCCTCTTACGTGAAGGACACCACAGACGTACTCACTCGAATTGACGAGTTAACCCTGGAACCTGATATGCTTTTAGTGACAGCCGATGTAGGGTCCCTCTATACCTGTATCCGACATAAAGATGGAATTGATAGAGTCTGCCTCTTCCTGGGAATGAGCAACTGGGACAGCCAAGTTTGTGACTTAATTGTGGAATTGCTGGAATACATCCTGACTCACAACTTGTTTGTATTCAGGGTTGTGTTTTATTTGCAGAAGCAGGGCACTGCCATGTGGGCGTCGTGCGCGCCATCATATGCGAACCTGTTTCTCGGAGCCTGGGAGAGGCAGGTTCTGCATGGTGGCGGCGCCCACACCGTGGACCATGTGCAGTGCTGGTTACGCTATATTGACGATTTATTGATAATCTGGCAAGGGACAGAAGCACAACTTCTACAGTTCATTCGGGAATTAAATATCAATGATCGCAATATTAGACTCACATATACTGCCGTCAAATATAAAGTCAATTTTCTGGACATATCTATAGAAGTGGATACCGACGGGGTGTTACAAATGGATATGTTTAGAAAAGATACGTCTACTAACTCTTTGTTACATGCTACGTCGGCACATGTACACTCCACCTTTAAGGCTGTCCCGGTTGGGCAATTTCTCAGGATGAGGCGGATCTGTTCCTCAGAGGCTAAATTCGAGAACCAAGCAAGGGACTTACAACTTAGATTTAGGGAAAGAGGGTACAGCCATAGATGCATCAAAAACGGCTATAGGCGGGCCAAAAATACAGACCGGAAAACCCTGTTACACCCTGCGGGGGCTGGAAAAAAGTTGAAGGATAACAATGTTGTCAGATTTATATCAACTTTTAATAATCAATGGCAACTGATGCGGTCAATTCTGAAAATACACTGGCCTATTTTGCAAACAGAACAGGCATTTCTGACCTCCTTGCCAAAAAAATCCCCAAATGACAGCAAGGAGGCGTAAGAACCTTAGGGACATTCAAGTTAAAAGTCACTATGTTCCTAAGCAGCTGTGCCCTTTCTCAACTAGAGGTCCTACCCAGGGCTGCTACCCCTGTGGTGATTGCATCGCCTGCGCAAATATAATCCGAACAACCACTTTTGAATCGGCAGGTGGTGGACGAACCTTTAAGATCTTACAATATATATCATGTAGTACCACCTGCGTGATTTACTACGCCACATGCGGTTGCTCTAAAATCTATGTGGGACTAACAACTAGACAACTGAAAATTAGAGTTCGAGAACACGTCAGGGACATAGTGGCTGCAAAGGAAATTGAGGATTTAACATTGTTAAAAACTATCCCTAAACACTTTAAACTGTGCCATGGGGGAGATCCCAAAAGCTTTAAGGCCAGGGGAATTTACAGGGTGCACTGTGGTGTCAGAGGAGGAGATGCGAAGACTTTGTTAGCCCAAAAGGAATGAAGGTGGATTACGATCCTGGGCACTATGACCCCTTTGGGTTTAAATGAAAAATTGAGCTTTGCAGCTTTCCTTTGATGTCTCTGCCTTTTTTAATTTTACTTTTGGGTTTTATTTTTAAAGTTTGGTATTTTAAATTAATGGATAATAAAGTGCTTAATATTTTATTTATGTCTGTACTCAGATACTGACACTAACCTATTATGATAAACTCTGTTCGGCCTTTACGAATGTGTGACTGCATTACCAATATGGATCCAGGGACGACTTGAGAAAGAACGAAGTGAAGGACTAACCACACAGCCCTTCTCCCGTCCTTCATCGTCTCTTATTATATATTTTTATTTTGTTTTTTGGGCATGTATAATTTACATCAGTGTTGCAATTCACTATTATGACTTTTTTGCACTTTTTTCGTTACTAATTAACATGTTTTCGATTGTTATATCTTTTTCTTTTTGCCGTGCCTTTGTTGGCACCTTAACACCATTCTTTGACTTGAGTACAATGTATCGCCTTACTCACGTTTGTTTTTTGTATGACTTCTCGTATAATGATTAATTTATTGTCTGGTTTTTCTAGATACATTTTTATTACTGAGTCACTGTATCTCATCTTGAATTTATATATATACAACAATTTATATATCTTTTGCAATTTCTTTTCTTTTCCTTTTTGGCTGTCACTTTACACATTTACCTAATCTGGTATTTATCTCCTTTTTCTTTCCTTTCGATTGAATGCATCCACTATTGGGTACTAATACATAGTTTGCCATGCTCACATATTCTATTATAAATCTATACAAATGAACTATACTCTGTACATCCATTTAGATTGGTTTTTAAATCCAATTGGACATTTACTCACGTTCGGTATCTGTGCTGGGGTAGCGCATGAGCAATGATGTGGGATGCGGACTCCCCCCGCCGGCCGTCAGCTCTCGCTCTCTACGCCTGCGCTGTTTCCCTGGTGACGCGTCCTGGGATTCGCGCATGCGCGGATGAGCGATGACGCTTGGCGGCGGTATTCTCGCGTCCTCACCGAAATCACGCTCATGCGCCGTTTTGACCAGCATTTGATTGGCCATGAACAGACCACATGACCACTACAGTCCGTCATTTAAACCAGATATTGATAGGGAAATGGCACCCCTTGAGAAAGCTACTTGCGAAACGCGTGTCGGGGCGCTACCTCACCTCCTGGGTCACATAGTTACGCCACCTAACATGGGTAAGTGTACTACCAAGGTTCTGTTGGGTTTTATACATACCCACCGTATCTGTCACTCTAACCACATTTAAACTCCTACCTTGAGTTTTCTACTTTTATCCTTTTCTGATATGTACCTACTTGAGTGGATGCATTTCTAATTTGGATACAATAATCATGTGATTTTTTTATGCTATATATATATTCTTTGTACATTTTTCTGACAATGTAAATGTAAATGTTGACCCAGATGTAGACCTGTCTTTTAGATTCTCTATTTTTGTTTACAATAAAGACATTTTCTATTTTTGTTAAAAGTGATAGTAATGGACTCCTTTTTTCTCTAGTTGCTCTAAATAATAATGGGTAGTTTTAGTTTGCTCCTTTCCTTGGAGGGCCCCTAGGGAATGTAGGCCCTGGGCAATTGCGGAGTTTGAAATCTCCTAAAACCAGCCCTGGCTGAAAGAACACACTGGTGGCTGCTCAGCCACCATGTCACCTCGAAACATAGTGATAGATGAGACGTCATGCCATTTTTAGACCATCTGTGAGAGAGACATTTGTCCCTATCCAGCTTTATACAAATTTCCTTAATACTGTTCCACACCACAAATCTGTCAAATGTGAAGCACTGAGCAAGTAATTAACTGCAGGAATTCAGAACCCGCATCTTACTAATAGTTGCGTAATAGTACAAAGTAATTAACTTTCTGTTATTAATAATTTCTGCACAGACAAATCTCTAGAAACGTTGCAAATCCCAATGTTTACTGAGCCAATAAATGTCTTCCAGATGGATTAAGATGTTGATACATTCCTATTATGTATTTATATTGGTTCTCAAAGAGACATAAATCGTCAGAGACCCGTAATTTACTAGACGCTACTGACCGTAAACCGAGCGCTCTTGTGGAGCTCCTCAATGGCTCACATCTGCTGGATTCCTGGGATAATATGAAAGATGTTAGATTGTCTTCTTCCAACAAGATAAGATCAGCATGAGATACTATTGTATCTATGGGACATGTCTCGTGTTTAATGGCAAAATCTCATGATTCTTTTTACTGGTATAATTTAAAGGGCAATTGAATTTGCAAATGAGTCTTCTACTCTTTATTCTGGTTCATAGTATTGTTCAATATTACAGTAGTTATATTCTTATACAAAAGAGGCAGTGGCATACCTATAGTGCTCGCAGCAGTCGCAATTGCGAGTGGGCCCCGAAGCCAGGGGAGCCCGAAGCCCCTCGCACCACATCTATAAAAAGTTATTATGGTAACTGGGGCCTATGTAATAAACTACACGGTCCCGTTACTATAGTAACTGACAGTATACTTACCCTCCTCGTTCCGGAGCGCCTCGGAAGTCCTGACGTCTCTTCGTGTCATGCCCGACCATTCAGCGCCCAACAATGACGCAGACTGGCAGGGCAGAATGATTTTCCCCACCAATCATTGCCTTTCAACGAGGCTAGCACTTCCGTTGTTGAAAGGCGCAGATTGGCGGGACAAGTCTTTCTGCCCTGCCAATGAGCGCCATTAAGGATGCTAGCGGCGCAATGACGTCATTGCACCGCTTGCGTCGTTCAGCCCCAGCAGACCTGCTCAGAAGAGGGCAAGCCTGCATTGACACGTGGGAACCGTATAGAGGTGAGTATGTAAAGTTATTTTTTTCATTTAAAAGTTTGAGTGGCATTATCTACAGGGGGCTATATGTGGGGCACTATATACAGGGTGCGCTATATATGGGGCACTATCTACAGATGACTATATGTGGGGCACTATCTACAGGGGGCTATATGTGGGGCACTATCTACAGGTGGGTTATATGTGGGTATATACAGGGGGGGTATATGTGGGTACTATCTACAGGGGGCTGTATGTGGGCACTATCCACAGGAAGCATTGAAGCATTGTGTGTGTGTGTCTGTGTGTGTGTGTGTGTGTGTGTGTGTGTGTGTGTGTGTGTGTGTGTGTGGAACACAGTGTATGGTGCTTTTATAATCAGGGACAGACGCTAGGCATGTCTGCTAGAGCAGAGCACACCTCTAACGCTGCCCGCCAGAGAGGAGCAGAAGAAGCCTGCGTGTTAGAAGAGAGGGTGAACAAGCACCCCTCCTCAATAATGAATGGATACAGGGATGATGGGGTTTGTATACAGGGATAATGGCTGATATATACAGGGATGATGGGGGTTATTGCAGGGATGATGTCTGGCTACCTATCTTCCCTGCATATAACCCCCATCATCCCTGTATATAACCACCATCATCCCTGTATAAAGCAGCCAGGCTAGTATTTATAGGGATGATGGGGGTTATATACAGGAATGATGGCTGGTATATATAGAGATGGGGTTGTATACAGGGATGATGGGGGTTATACACATAGATAATGGCTGGTCCAGACATGATCACTGTATATAACCACCATCATCCCTATTTGTACCAGCCATCATCTCCGTATATAACCCCATCATCTCTGTATGTACCAGCCATCATCCTTGTTTATAACCCCCATCATCCCTTTATATACCAGCCTGGCAGGTATATACAGGGATGATGGGGTTTATATAAAGGAATGATGGTTGGTATATACAGAGATTATGGTTGTTATATCCAGGGTTGATGGTTGTTATATACAGGGATGATGGGTAGTCCAGCCATCATTCCTGCATTAACCCCCATCATCCCTGTGTATACTAGCCATCATCCACTTATATAACCCCCATCATCCCTGTGTATAGCCCCATAATCCCTGTATATATCAGCCATCATCCCTGTATATAACCACTATCATCTCTGTATATACCAGCCTGGTTAGTATATACAGGTAAGATGGGGGTTATAAACAGGGATGATGGCTGGTATATACAGGGAAGATGGGGGTTATATAAGGGGATGATGGCTAGTATACACAGGGATGATGGGGGTTAATGCAGGAATGATGGCTGGACTACCCATCATCCCTTTATATAAAACCCATCACCCCTGTATATAACAACCATAATCCCTGTATATACCAGCCATCATCCCTGTTTATAACCCCCATCTTACCTGTTTATACTAACCAGGCTGGTATATACAGAGATTATAGGGGTTATATACAGGGATGATGGCTGATATATACAGGGATGATGGGGCTATATACAGGGATGATGGGGGTTATTTACAGGAATGATGGCTGGTATACAATTAGAATGTGCCTCTTCAGTTGTAAACATGCTTTAGATGGTTTTATGGTTGTGTACTGGATCACACCCAGCTCTTCCCGGTATCCCTGCTATCAGTTTCCTGGGTCCAGCAATGTCAGTGAGCTGGTCCCTATATCTAATCCTATCATGTGTGATACTGTCTGCTGAGCCACTGTATCTAATCCTATCCATACCTATAGGGTCGTAGTGCTACAAATATGCGTGCAAAAAAACACAGTGAATAATGCTTTCTCTGCCTCCCATTCATTTCAATGGGAGGTTAGAGACGGAACCGTGAGATGAAAGAGCACGTCACTTTTTTCCCCCATCTCCACCTCCCATTGAAAAAACACCTCCGCCTCCCATTGAAATCAATGGGAGGCGATTCCAGATGCTTTTTGGCACGTTTTCCACTCCAAAAAACTCTATAGTAGTTATATTCATGTACACAGGGGACAGTATTATAGTAGTTACATATAGTTATATTCTTGTACATAGGGGGCAGTATTATAGTAGTTATATTCATGTACACAGGGGACAGTATTATAGTAGTTACTTATAGTTATATTCTTGTACATAGGGGGCAGTATTATAGTAGTTATATTCATGTACACAGGGGACAGTATTAAAGTAGTTACATATAGTTATATTCTTGTACATAGGAGGCAGTATTATAGTAGTTCCCTTAAGTCCTACCAGCAGCACAATAATGGGGTAATTGTGCCCCTGTGAACTAGTAGGACAGATAGAATTTTTAATCAAATGAAACGTCAATTAAAGGGAATGTGTCGCTAGAATTTTTTTTTTTCAGTTAAGCAGTTAGTATATAAATGATTACGCATTGTTTTAATTTTTTCACAAGTCAGGAAATATTATAAATTATATTCTAATGTATAACATTTCCATGTGCTGGTCACTAGAGGGAGCAATTCCCAAAATTGCAGCATTGGCAACCTCATTGCTTTATGCTGCAAATTTGGAGTAGACACACTCGCTCAAGTGTCCTCACACAATCCCCCCTTCTTTATCCTGGCTAGTGCCAGGAGAAAGGAGGGGGGTGAATGTTCAAACCACCTACACTGTCTACCGCCATTTTCTGAGCGAATGCACAGTGTAGGAGGATTAGATACAGTGCTAATCAGACAGTATAACACTAACATGCACATACATCACATACACAAACATAACTTACCTGCTCCTGCTGCCACCTCCGCTCCTAGTCCTTGCGTCTGCGCTGCCTTGAACATATGGCCGGAAACCGCAATCATCTTACTGTCCACATGAAAATGGCGCCAGATGTCGCTCTACCAAAGACCTTCCTTTTGGTCTGTGTGGGAGCGGCGCATGCGCCGTTCCCACACAGACGGCATACGCTATAGTGAATGGAACGGCTCCCGTTCGCATTCTCTATGGGGATGTATGTGCTGTATTCCATCTCTGTATGTGTCGTTAATCGACACATACAGAGATAAAAAAAAAAATGGCAGCCCCATAGAGAAGTAAAAGAAAGAAAAACGTAAAAAGTACAAAACAAAAACACAAATAAATAAAATTTATTTTAATGACATACTAGAAGCAATATTATATAAAAAAAAAAAATATTCCCTTTAACTACAGTCTCCTGACTCTCTAAAATAATGTCTAGCCACTCACGCCTTTTGGTTTTTTCTGTCCTGTGTGGACTTGGATGAATGGTTTGCTCTGCTTATTTGCTTTGCATTATGTTTCTGTTTTAATTTATTAGCTGGACTACCTAGACTGAACTGGGAGGTGTACAAGGGTATTTCTTAACCCTATGCAAGCTGTGAAGCAGCTGTGAAGCAGCCTGCTAATGAAAGTTTTAGTTTGTTTTTGCACTAATGCACATTAACCTTTTCCTCCCTCTAGGCAGTTTGAGTTATCGTCCTTTGGGACATTACACATATTGGGGCAGAGGCGCCCTGAGTTTTCTGCGTTTCCCAGATTAGAGTATTCCTGACAAAACTAATATTTGTATGAAGAGGAAGCCTCTTTTGTTTAATGACTGCATCCTATTCTTTCAACGTGTTTTCTGTTTGGGAACTAGGTTCCTTTATTTAGAGGTGCAATAGATGAGGCTTCACCTCTCTTTGGCTCCAGTTCCCAATATTTAAACTGCACATACATCTGCACTGTCTCATTGAGTGCAGCTATCACTTAATTTTATACGTATTCTCTATGAAATCAGATATGTATCTTTTCTTTCTTGGTATAAATTTCGAATTCATTTATTTCTTATATGTCTACAGCAGGTTCTGGTGACAGAGGTTGGGAGGAAGAAAAACAACTTCCAATTGCAAGCACTGTAGCTTCAGGGATTGTGATATCCCCCTGCCTATCAGGTATGAATTTCTACGTGCCAAGATTGTCACCCTCCTGACCATGCTGGTAAGCCATCTCTGCAAGATGAGCAGATATGAGTTAAGGACTCTGTCCAAAAATCTATTCTGAGATAAAAGAGTAAGTCTCCCTTCTATCAGGAAAGTCCAAATATTGCCATGGGCAACGCCCCCACTCAATATATCATTCTAATAGAGAATTCTCTGTGAAAATGGAGGAAAAAGTTGGAGTTTATTCATTACTGTGGAAAGAACACAGAAATTGTTAAAGTTCATTCGGTTGTGGGACCAGGATTTTAACCAGGTGGAAGTTCAAGTCTCCACCTCTGAGGGGCCTAGGGCCTTCAAAGTGGATTAAGCTTTGAAAAAGGGCTATGATGACATAAGAGAAAACATCCTGAGTAGGAAGTATGTGCTTTGAATGGCCTACTTTGCTGAGCAGGGTGAGTGGTGCAATGGATTACGTGTCTGGCTACGAATTCCAAGATTGTAGGTTCGGCTCCTACCTTGTTAGAGAATGTTGCCTCATCCTATATCCTGGTTATGGAATCTCCTCTTAGCCAAACTAAATATGCCTAATTGCAGACATTACACAGCTTTGGGCCTGATAGGTATCAGCATGGAAGACTTGCCTGGAAACCCTGGTTCCATTGACTTGTGGAAATCTCCAAGGCTCAAGAAAATGGATCCTTCACATCCAAGTACATAGAGATGTCAGAGTTACACATGACGATATCATCAGTTTGGCCCCTGACTATCTGGGTGATAGTAGCTCCCAACAGGTGAAGCTGTCAGACAAGGTTATGGTCCCATCTACCACTAGTAGGCATTCTCTTTGGCTTAAACTCTGGGTTGCAATTAATGCTTCCAAGCACAACCTCTGTGGGTTAGATTATGAGTCAAGTAGATTATTTGGCTCCAAGCTGATTTAGATCATCAAGAAGGGGTAATCATTACCACAGTCCTTTGAGGTAGACATAGACCCTTCAAACGTGGAAAAACTTCCTTTGACGCCCCAGAAGTCAATACCGAGCCAGACAAAGGTTCCACAGAGGGGGATTAAGAGGCTCCACAGTTCTAAATGAAGTCAATCAGAATAGACAAGCAGTATAGGGCTCTGCGTTGGGGGTCGCAGTCTCTCCTGGAGGCGGTGAGTCAGATTCCATTTCTGACACCAGAAAGCCCAAACTCTAAAGCCAGATTCCTTCCTGTAAGATAAGATAAGATAAGATAGACTTTATTGATCCCCGAAGGGAAATTGATTAGTCATTGCATTGCTCCACAAAAACAATTACACAAACCACGATACATTTGACATATAACATAATACATACATTATAATACATTAAGTTTCATTAAAAAGTTATAAACACTAAAAGAATAAAAGTCACATGCGTACTGTCCTAATTACCTCAAAGGCTTTCATTAAATAAAACTACAGCAGTTGGCAAGAAAAACCTTCTGTATCTATCTTTCAAACACTTAAACTGAATATATATATTACTAAACCTATGTTGAGCATGTACATAGGTGAACAGAGGATGTTCAGGACACATACTTATTTTCCTAAACTTTTTTATAATCTGTTGATCCGCCAACACGCTAACTGGGTCCACTTTCCTAGGTGGCTCCTCCAACTTTCCTCTGAAGCTGGCAAAGTATAGCTTTTTCCTCGAGTTGAAGATCATGGAGTCCGGCTTTTCGCTTCCTCTGGGAATATTTCTTGCACTCATTTACTGTCACGATCTGTGGGTATGTGGACCCACTGGGCCGTACCGCCATAGCGGGATAGCAGCTAGCCAACAGAGTACCAGGTCCATATATAAATAGTTCAAGCACAAGGGTACCTGTAGTGGTTCAGACAGTAGCAATAGCTAGGCACAGATGGGACCTTGACAGCAGACACCAGACGTGGTGTAATACAGCAGGCGGAACCGGTGGCACAACACAACTCCAACAGGTTTAAAGAGGCTCTGTCACCAGATTTTGCAACCCCTATCTCCTATTGCAGCAGATCGGCGCTGCAATGGAGATAAGAGTACCGTTTTGTTTTTTTTTAAAAAACAGAATTTTTGGCCAAGTTATGACCATTTTTATATTTATGTAAATGAGGCTTTCTAAAGTACAACTGGGCGTGTTTAAAGTAAAAGTACAACTGGGCGTGTATTGTGTTCGTTACATCGGGGCGTTTTTACTTCTTTTACTAGCTGGGCATTGTGTATAGAAGTATCAGCCACTTCTCTACACAACGCCCAGCTTCTGGCAGTGCAAAGACACAGCGTGTTCTCGAGAGATCACGCTGTGACGTCACTCACTTCCTGCCCCAGGTCCTGCATCGTGTCGGACCAGCGAGGACACATCGGCACCAGAGGCTACATTTGATTCTGCAGCAGTATCGGCGTTTGCAGGTAAGTCGATGTAGCTACTTACCTGCAAACACTGATGCTGCTGCAGAGTCAACTGTAGCCTCTGGTGCCGATGTGTCCTCGCTGGTCTGACACGATGCAGGACCTGGGGCAGGAAGTTAGTGACGTCACAGCGTGATCTCTCGAGAACACGCTGTGTCTGTGCACTGCCAGAAGCTGGGCGTTGTGTAGAGAAGTGGCTGATACTTCTATACACAACGCCCAGCTAGTAAAAGAAGTAAAAACGCCCCGATGTAACGAACACAATACACGCCCAGTTGTACTTTTACTATAAACACGCCCAGTTGTACTTTAGAAAGCCTCATTTACATAAATATAAACATGGTCATAACTTGACCAAAAATGCTCGTTTTAAAAAAACAAAAAACTTTACTCTAATCTCCATTGCAGCGCCGATCTACTGCAATAGGAGATAGGGGTTGCAAAATCTGGTGACAGAGCCTCTTTAAGGCACAGAAACAAATAGCATGGGATACAGGGTACAGGTAGCAGGGCACGGGAGCAACGGGAACAGGATAACACCAAGGGACCATTTGCAAGACTAACATAGGAAAACACAACAACGCTCAGGCAATGAGCAAAGGGGCAGGGCCCTTCTTATAGTCCAAGGTGATCATGGGCTAATTAATGATAATTCCCATGTGTGCGGAGCACTGGCTGTTTAAAGCCGGGCACGAGCGTGCGTACGCACCCTACTGGACACAGCGGACCGGAGCGGAAGTGAGCGCTAGCGTCCTGGGGAGGAGATGCAGACCAGCGCTCACAGATCCATGACTGCGGCCGCCTGGGGGGTGAGTAATCCTGATGGTCCACGGCCATGGACTCTACAGTATCCCCCCTCTTACGCCCCTCTTCTTGAGGCCAGAGTGAGAGAGGAACTTCTTAATGAGGGCAGGGGCATTGAGGTTCTCTTCTGGCTCCCAGGACCTCTCCTCTGGACCAAACCCCTTCCAATCCACCAAATAAAAAGTTCCTCCTCCTACTTTTTTGAAGTTCAGGATCTCCTTAACCTCAAATACATCGGAAGAACTGCTGGGAACAACTGCAGAGCTAGGCGTTTTTGTGTAGCGGTTGAGTACCACAGGCTTCAGGAGGGACACATGAAAGGAGTTGGGGATTCTGGGGGTAGGAGGCAGCCGTGGCTTGTAGGAGACAGGGTTTATTTGCTGCAGGATCTCAAAGGGTGCGAGGAACCTGGGAGCGAATTTGCATGACGGCACCCTCAGCCGGATATTTCTTGAGGACAGCCAGACCTTGGTACCCGGAAGAAACTGAGGCGGCTGAATAGAGGACTGGATTCGCTGCCAGATCTGTAGAAAGTCCCTTATTGCAGAGTCAGCTGTGGGCACCTGGTACGTAGCTGAAACAGGAAGAGGAATTTGTGGCTGTTGGCCGTAGACAATGAAGAACGGTGTAGAAGCAGTGGACTCACTTGTGTGGTTGTTGTATGAGAAGCTGTACCCAGTCATCATGCTGCATGAAGATGAAGTGTCGTAGATAATTTTCCATGGTTTGGTTAATCCTCTCGACTTGACCATTATACAGGGGATGGTAGGCTGAGGAAAAGTCCAACTTCACATCTAGGAGTTTACAGAGGGCTCTCCAGAATTTCGAGGTAAACTGAGCCCCCCGATCAGATACGATCTGAAGAGGCAAGCCATGCAAGCAGAATATGTGTTGGATGAAGAGGTTAGCCAGTCAAGAAGCAGAAGGTAGGCCGGTCATCAGAACAAAACGAGCCATTTTCGAGAACCAGTCTGCCACCACCCAGACCGTATTGTAGCCAGCAGAGGAAGGAAGGTTTGTGACAAAGTCCATTGCTATATGCTGCCAGGGAGCGTTGGGCACAGGCAGAGGTTGGAGCAGACCAGCAGGCTTGGAGTGAGCAAACTTGTTGGCATCGCAAACAGTGCAGGATGAGACAAAGTCCACAATATCTTTGAGCACCAGAAATGACAGGCAATCAGATCTCGAGTTTTACGAGCACCAGCGTGCCCAGCCAGTTTGGAACTGTGCCCCCATTGAAGGATTCTCCTCCTGTCTACCAGGCGCACAAAAGTCCATCCTGGAGGGATGTCTCTTACTTGCAGAGGATTTACAGAAATAATACAGGACGGATCAATGATACTTTGCGGAGACTCCATGGTATCCTCTGTCTCGAACGACCTGGACAAGGCATCCTCCCTCACATTTTTGTCAGCAGGACGGTAGTGGAGCACAAACTGGAACCGGGTGAAGAACGGCAACCACCTGGCTTGACGGGGGTTCAGCCGTTGGGCTGACTGGAGATGGGTGAGGTTCTTGTGGTTGGTATATATTAGGATGGGGTGAGCTGTGCCCTCTAGTAGATGTCTCCACTCCTCCAGAGCCAATTTGATGGCCAATAACTCCCGATCCCCAATAAAGTAATTGCACTCTGCGGGAGAAAAAGTCTAGAATAATAGCCACATACCACTGCCTTCCCTTTGGAACCTCTCTGGAACAGAAGTGCACCTGCACCAACAGAGGAGGCGTCCACCTCCAACGAAAACTGTCGAGATACATGAGGATGATGGAGGGTTATTAACTGTTTAGAAACAAAGGCTTAAAATCCTACCCTGGGTAGATGGAGCGAAGAGACCATTAGACTGGCTTACATTGTTAGAACTCTGATCCACCTCATTTTTATAAAGCCCACTCTACTAGAGTATTGTCCACCACTATGACTAAATAAAGTCTGATCCACCTGGATCAGATTTGTTGCGCAGTTTGGAGCTCGCACTTAATATTTATCAACCATTACAGGCTGAATTATTGGTTCTCGGAAAAGACGGCTATTGAGCGGTCTATTTTGAGTTCCATCAAACAATAAGGCCCTTCCTATGGCGTTACTTCTTGCTAAATTCCCATTATTGTGCTGCTGGTAATCTGTTTTCCCTTAGTCCTAACAGCAGCACAAACTTCCCGCTCTGATTAATGCTACTACTTTATAATAAACACAAGGTGGGAGGGGCTAGACATCCTTTTAGAGGATCAGGAGGCTGTAGTTAATCGGTGTTTAATATGATGAACCCCTTCCATGACATTTGTCGTATGGATGCGTCATGGAAAGCTAGTGCTTCCCGCAGTTTGCCGTATCCATACGACAAATGGTGGACACCGGCTCAGAAGCTGAGTCGGTGTCACCATCCCTGGGTGTCAGCTGCATATTATAGCTGACACCCTGGGGTAATGTCGAGGACGAAAGTTAACCCCTTAAATGCAGCGGTCAAAAGCGATCTCTGCATTTTAATTGCCGGGATGCCGGTGGCTACAAAGGCAACCATAGGCTTAACACTGGCCTCCCGGTATGCCTAGTATGGAAGACTTTCTGGCCCCCGACCGGAGGTGGGGCCCAAAAGGCTTACATAGCTGGCGGCAAGATGGAGCCGGCTCAGGATCCGAGCCGGCGTTATCAGCGGTGAATGTCAGCTGTATGTTACAGCTGACATCCACCTGTAACGGCAGGAACTGGAGCTAGCTCCGATTCCTGCATTAATCCCTTAGATACAGCGATCAAAAGCGTTTCCTGCATCTTATTGGTTTGCAACAGGACTGCCGACTGATACTATGGCAACAGGAGGCCTAACAATGGCCTCCTGCTTTGCCATTACCGAAGCTGATTAGGCCCCGCCCAGAGGCGAAGCCTAATCGGCTTGCTGTCAGTGAATGACTGACAGATCTAATACATTGCACTACATGCACTACAAAAAAAATCTGACAGTTGGACCTTTAAGTCCCCTAGTGGGACTAAAGAAAAAGTTTTAAAAAAAGTGTAAAAAAAGTAAACATAAAAGTTTTTAAAAGTAAAATAAAAGTTTCAAGTTATAAAATAAAACACAATTGCCCTTTTTCATGTCCTTTATTATTGAAAAAAATAAATAAACCATGCATATTTGATATCGCCGCGTCCGTAATGATCTGAACTATAAAAATAATATGTTATTTATTCCACATAAATAAAATGGCAGAATTTCATTTTTTTTGGTCACTTTGCCCTACAAAAATTGAAATAAAAAGTGATCAAAAAGTCGCACTTATCCAAAAATGGCACCAATACCAAGTACAGCTTGTCCCGCAAAAAAACAGTTCACACACAGCTCTGTCGATAAAAAAATTAAAAAGTTATGGTTCTCAGAACATGGCGACAGAAAAAAAGACATTCTTTTTACAAAAGTAATTTTATTGTGCAAAAAGTTGGAATACATTAAAAAGTGCTATAAATTAGGTATCGCCGGAATCGTACTTAAAGTTAACATGTAATTTATGACGCGTGGTGAATGCTGTATAAAAAAAACTATGCCAGAATTGCTGTTTTTTGGTCACCTTGCCTCCCAAAAAATAGGATAAAAGTGATCAAAAAGTCACATGTACCCAAAAATGGTACCAATAATAACTATAGCTCGCCCCACAGAAAAACAGTCCACATACCACTACGTCTATGAAAAAATAAATTAGTTAAGGCTCCAATATGTCAGGAAAGAAAAATATGCAGTTGTGCTTGTCCGAGGGGAACATTTCTTCTGTTTCAAAAGGCGATATATCAAGGCCCTAAAATTAGGGAACCAGGAAGGGTAGGGCCCAAACATATCTGCTGGAAGCTAGCGCGCCCCTATTATACCAGGACAACACTTTCCCAGCAATATTCCTCAAACTGCAAATGTGCGGAGTGTAGACCAAAAGAGAATAACAAAGGACGCCATTTATAAGTGCGACACCGGCCTGTGCAGAAAGGATTGCTTCACAGAGAAACAAATATTTATGCATTATTTAGATTTTTTACCCCATTATTATACCACCTGACTATGCCCCTGATGTACTCTGCCAAGCTTACATGTATCCCCACATTATAAACTAAAATACCAGTGAAACGCCAAACAAAACTACTACCAAGCAAAATCCACGCTCCAAAAGCCAAAATGCGCTCCGTCACTTCTGAACCCTACAGCGTGCCCAAACAGCTGTTTACTTCCACATATAAGGCATCACCATACCCGGAAGAACCCTTTTAACAATTTTCGGGGTGTGTGTCTCCAGTGGCACAAGCTCAGCATGGCATATTTGCCACTGAAATGGCATATCTAGGGAAAAATGTAAATTTTTACTTTGCACCATCCACAGTGCATTCATTTATGGAAAAGACCTGTGGGGTGAAAATGCTCATTACACCCCTTAATAAATGTCTTGAGGGGTGTAGTTTAAAAAATGGGGTCACTTTTTAGGGGTTTGTTTTATTATTTCACATCAGAGCCCTGCAATTTTGAACCAATACTTTGTAAGTCGCCAAATTAGGCCTCAACTTCGCATGGTACTCTTTCACTCCTGAACCTGGTCGAATGTCCAGGCAAAAGATTAGGGCCACATGTAGGGTGTTTCTAAAACCGGGAAACACAGCATAATAATTAGAGAGCTGTCTTGTTATGGTGGCACAAGCTGGGCACCACATATTGGCATATCTATGCAAAAAATCCCATTGTCACTCTGCAACATCGAGTGCAAACTAATTTCTGCAAAATATCTGCGGGGTTAACAGGCTCACTACACCCATAGGTGAATACCTTGAGGGGTGTAGTTTCCAAAATTGGGTCACTTCTGGGGGGTTTTCACTGTTTTGATCCCACAGGGGCTTTGCAAATGCAACATAGCGCACAGAAACCAATCCAGAAAAATCTGCACTCCAAAAGCCAAATGGCGCTACTTCCCTTCTGAGCCCTGCCGTGTGTCCAAACAGCTGTTTATGACCACAAATTGGGTATTGCCGTTTACTAGAGAAGTTGCTTTACAATGTTAGGATTCTTTTTTTCCTTTATTTGCTGAGAAAATAAAAAATGTTGAGCTAAAGCTATGTCTTATTGAAGAAAAAGCATTTTTTTATATTCACTTTCACGGCCTACTTCCAATAATTTCTGCAAAAAACCTGTAGAGTTAAAATGCTCACTGTTCCCCTAGATAATTTCCTTGAGGGGTGTAGTTTCCTAAATGGGGTCACTTTTGGGTGATTTCCACTGTTTTGGCACCGCAAGACCTCTTCAAACCTGACATGGTGCCTAAAATATATCCTAATAAAAAGGAAGCCCCAAAATCCACTAGGTGCTCCTTTGCTTCTGAGGCCTGTGCTTCAGTCCATTAGCGCACTAGGACCACATGTGGGATATTTCTAAAAACTGCCGAATCTGGGCAATAAATATTGAGTTGTGTTACTCTGGTAAAACCTTCTGTGTTACAAAATAAATGGATTAAATATGAATTTCTGCAACAAAAAAAAAGGAAATTTGTAAATTTCACCTATACTTTGCTTTAATTCCTGTGAAACGTCTAAAGTGTTACTTTGAGGGGTGAAGTTTTTAAAATAAGGTGACTTATTGGGGGTTTCTTATATATAAGGCACAACTGCACTGGCCCCTGTAAAAATAGCTTTTTGACATTTTCTTGAAAATGTGAGAAATTGCTGCTAAAGTTCTAAGTCTTGTAACATCCTAGAAAAATAAAAGAATGTTCAAAAAACAATGACAATCTAAAGTAGACATATGGGTGATGTTAATTAGCAACAATTTTGTGTGGTAAAACTGCCTGTCTTACAAGCAGATACATTTAAATTTAGAAAAAAAAAATTTTTTGCAATTTTTCTCAAAATGTTGGTGTTTTTCACAAATAAATACTGAATGTATCAAGCTAATCTTGCCTGTAACATAAAGTCCAATGTGTCACGAGAAAACAATCTCAGAATCGCTTGGGTAAAAGCATTCCAAAGTTATTACCACATAAAGTGAAACATGTCAGATTTGAAAAAATTAGGCTCTGTCAGGAAGGTCAAAAGTGGCCAAAGCGGGAAGGGGTTAAATTAAAAATTCCATATGTCCTACTAGTACACATGGGCAAAATTACCCCATTATTGTGCTGCTGTTAGGACTAAGGGAAAACATGTTAACGTTCGTAACCAACGCATATATTCTTGTACATAGGGGGCAGTATTAGCTATTATATAACCGAGAAGGACGTGGTGTCTGAAGCTCACATAGAGCTCCGCCCACATAGAGCTCCGCCCACAGCCTGACCGCCAGTTAGCTTTGCCCACAGCCAGAAGACTGAGGCCCTATTCACACGACAGGGTTTCCCGACCGTGTGATGGCCGTTCAAAAAACGTCCGTCACACGGCCGCAGTAGGAACAATAGACCCCAAATGGGGCTATTTACACGACCGATTTTTTTCACGGCCCGGGTTTCTTCCGTCACTCGCTCTCTCCTCCTTCTCCCCTCAGTGCGAAGTGCATGTGAGGAGGAGGGTATTTCTTTGCTCCCTGTACGAGCGGAATCCCCAATCCCCGGCTACAGCTTCGGCAACGCTGTGGCCGGGGATTTCGCTCCAGGAGAAGTCCCTGACGTCACTGTGTCCATATATGGACACAGTGACATCAGGTACCTCTGAAGTGGAGTCCCAAGCGCTGTGGCCGGTGTTTCCGCTCTAGGAGAAGTCCCTGATGTCACTGTCCATATATGGACACAGTGGCGTCAGGGACTTCTGAAGCGGAATCCCCAGCGCTTGTGGCTGGTGTTTCTGCTCCAGGAGAAGTCCCTGACTTCACTGTCCATAAATGGACACAGTGACGTCAGGGACTTCTGAATCGGATTCCCCGGCGCTGTGGTCGGTTTTTCCGCTCTAGGAGAAGTCCCTGACTTCACTGTCTATATATGGACACAGTGACGCCAGGCACTTTGGAAGCGAAATCCCCGGCACTGTGGCCAGTGTTATGCTCCAGGAGAAGTCCCTGACTTCACTGTTCATATATAAACATTGAAGTCAGGGACTTCCCCTGGAACGGTGGTGCCATCTATGGGGGGGGGGGTGTTGTGTAGAACTACCTACAGGGGGCTGTGTGGCATTACCTACAGGGGGCTGTGTGGCATTACCTATGGGGGGCTGTGTGGCATTACCTAAGGTGAGCTGTGTGGCACTACCTACAGGGGGCTGTGTGGCATTACCTACAAAGGGCTGTGTGGCATTACCTACAGGGGGCTGTGTAGCATTACTTACAGGATGTTGTGTGGCTTTACCAACAGGAGGCTGTGTGGCACTACTTACAGGGGGCAGTGTGGCACTACCTACAAGGGAGGCTGCGTGGCACTAGCTACAGGGGGGCTGTGGCAGTATCTACAGAGGGCAGTGTGTGGCATTATCCACAGAGTGAAGTGTGTGTCAAAAAATATACAAATGAAATTCACCCGTTTTTAAAATGGACAGGGAAAAAAACGAATGCAAAATGGATGAAAATCAGCCGTTAAAAACGGAAACACGGCCCGGAATGGAAACTGAACGGATGCAAAACGGCCGAGAAAAATGGCAGTTTTTATAGTAGTTATATTCTTCTACATAGTGGGCAGTTTTATAGTAGTTATATTCTTGTACATAGGGGACAGTATTATAGTAGTTGTATTCTTGTACCTAGTAGGAAGTATTATAGTAGTTATATTCTTGTACATAGGGGACAGTATTATAGTAGTTGTATTTTTGTACCTAGTAGGAAGTATTATAGTAGTTATATTCTTGTACATAGGGGGAAGTATTATAGTAGTTATATTATTGTACATAGAGGGCAGTACCATAGACGTTATATTCTTGTAGATAGGGGTATGTATTATAGTAGTTATATTCTGGTAGATAGGGGTCAGTATTATAGTACTTATATTCTTTTCAATAGGCTGCTGTATTTTAGTAGTTATAGCCTACTCCAGAGGGTCAGTATTGTAGTATTATGTAACTTATAATTGTTCCCTGTATTAGTGACTATAATATCAGTTGTAATTTATTTGTATTTATACTTTAGTCCTTTAATGTGTGGTTTATTTTTATTTGTGGATGTAATCTTAAAAAAAAGTGCAAGGACTATAATGTGTGAAGATCATTGCCCATTGTTACATACTGTACACTTAAATCTATCTATAATGGTATATCTTTTTTATTACTGGAAACCATGCCATTATACAGTGATCAATTAATATCACAACAATATACAGCAACCGCATAATACCACAACCAAAGAGTGCTTTTACACTGCATCCGCCAAAGAGTGCCCCTATATACTGTGCAACCACCAAAGTGTACCTTTATAAACAGCACAGCTGCCAGAAAGCATCTCAATCCCTAGTGCCAGGCTGCCAGCCCCGCTGCTCCCAGTGCCGTAGTTATATGCGGTGCAGAGGCAGCAGTCGCATGTGGGCACTGGCGCTTGAGAAGGTCCAAAGACCCATCTGCCACATATAAAAAAACACCAATAGTAAATGGCCTATGGTAAGTGGGGGTCCTGTTAAAGATTTTGCATTGGGGCCAAGGAGCTTCAAGTTACAACTCTCTCTGCTCCATTTTTCCTCAGCTCTAAAGTTAAAGCTGATCAGATATGGCATTGTGTGCAAACTTGCCAACAGTCACGATTTTGGCGGGACAAAGTCCACAAAATGAACCACAAAAGTGTTTATGCAACTTTACTGGGATGTGGTAGTTTCCAGCGTATTTGGAGCGTTCCCGATTTTGGGATTTTAAATATTGGAAAGCCTACATTGGTCTCCATGGTAAACACCAGCAATAACTTTACCCTGATGCTCCGGCTGCCCAAAGTCCCTGGACCAGGACATAGTTGCTATGTCGAATACAGTCACCTGCATATCTCATTCATGTACGTAGCTGTATTAAGCATTGTGCCAGTGCCTGTCAACCAGGAGTGTAGGGAGTCGTTTTTCAAATCTCCCTGCCCATAGGAAAAAGTGCAAGGTCTACGTCCTGGAACCATTACATTCCCACCTGTGTTCTGTAGCTTTTCCATATGTGTGTAGTTTGCATATTCCCCTCTATGCTTGCGTCGGCTTCCCCATGTACTACAGTTTACTAATGAGCAGCATATCTAATTTGTTACAAAACGAATCCTAGTGTGTGTAATTTTTGTAATTTAATGACTATCATAGGCTAGGCATTTACAGTACTTTGCAGTGCAGCTGCTGAAACGTGTGTGTGTGGGGTCAGACACATTTATAAAATTGAGCTCTTCTTAGTAAATATAGGAAAATAATTTGGACAGCAATTGATTAACAAAAATAGCCTGTTTTAATACTTGGCAGTAAAAAAACAAAAAACAAAAAAACAGGAAACTTGTGAATGTATAATAAATTATTTTCTGAAGTAGAATTGCTTATATAAGCAATTCTATTCCATAAAAAATTTGCAGGTGTCACATTCGTCAGATTGAGGATGTTGATTATCCTTTGGTCTGGGGTCTATAGGGTCCTATTAGAGGTCCTTTTTTAGGATCACGGTCATTAATATGCAAAGGTGTTGATATTTGTATTGATTTATTGTATTGTATCTTCAGAGTCTATATATGAGCAATGTTTCAAATGTTGTATGTGTTTTTCTGTTTTATTTTTTTCCCTTATTTTATTTTTTTTCCTTATTTTATTTTTATGTACGCACTGTTGTATATAAGTGATACAATGAGATTTATTATTTTGAGTTCCTGAGTACCCCTCATCTTTGCGGAATTGTATCATTTTCTGAAAGTTGCTATTTTATATGACTTTGGAAACTAATAAAAAATTAAAATTATAAAAAAAAATATTATTTTCTTTAAACAGCTTATTATTCTAAACACATTTTTTAAATTTCTTTTCCATTAAAGTTTTACAAATAATGACAAAAAAGGTTTAAAAACGTTGGTTATAACACTAGGAACAGTAAAATATAAAAGAACATTTGTACACATAAAGGCAAGAAGTCATAATTATGATCATTAAAAGTACATGATGTGTCAAATTGTAATAGGCTGCAACTACAAGGAACAATACATAAAATAGAAATGTCAACATCTAATAAAGTTAGCGTTTAGCTCTAAAAGTACATAAAGTAATATGAAGCAAAGTGGAAGTAAAGATTAAAGCCAGTAAAGATCAGAGAGGCAGATCGTATACCTTTAGTACCCTCAACTAAAACCATATTCATTGTGACCTCGGAGACTTAAGTTGTTATAAATGGGAGGGTGTGGAAGTAGACATGAGCAAATACTGAGAAAATGCCCATTTGCCCTGAAAACTTGCCTGACCCTCTAATGTCTTCTAGGACTGTATTCAACACCTTTGACGGGGTTCTGCAGTCTGCAGGTAAGGGAAGGCTGCAGTCCGTGACCACGGCAATTACAGTACCCCCCCCCCCCCGTACGCCCCCTCTTCTTGAATCCAGAGCGAGAGAGGAATTTTTTAACGAGGGTAGAGGCATTAAGGTACTCCTCTGGCTCCCAGGACCTCTCCTCAGGACCAAACCCTCCCAAGTCCACCAAATAGAATGTCCTTCCTCCTACCCTCTTGCAGTCCAGGATCTCCTTTACCTCAAACACATCAGATGAAACACCGGGAGCCACTGCAGGACAAGGAGTCTTACTGTAGCGGTTCAGAACCACAGGTTTCAGATGGGACACGTGAAAGGAGTTGGGGATTCTGACGGTAGAAGGCAGCCGGAGCTTATCGGAGACAGGGTTTAATTGCTGTAGGATTTCAAAGGGTCTGAGGAACGTTAGGGCAAATTTGTATGAAGACTCCTTCAAATGGATGTTCCTTGAGGAAAGCCAGACCTTGGCTCCAGGAGAGAACTGAGGAGGACCTTTTCTTCTTTTATCTGTATGCTTTTTCATGCGTTCCACTGCCTGGAGGATCGCAGACTTAGTTTGCTGCCAGATGTGAAAAAAAGTCCCAAATGAAGAATTTGCTGCAGGTACTTGAGTTATGGCTGGCACAGGAAGAGGAACTTGAGGATGCTGGCTGTACACGATGTAGAAGGGAGACGAGGCAGTAGACTCACTTGTGTGATTATTGTACGAGAACTCCGCCCAAGGCAGAAGTTGCACCCAATTGTCGTCTTGGGCAGAAACGAAATGGCGGAGATAGTTCTCCAAAAATTGGATTGGCTCTCCACTTGACCATTGGACTGTGGGTGATATGCAGAGGAGAAGTCCAGCTTTACATCTAACAGTTTGCACAGGGATCTACAGAACTTGGATGTAAGCTGTACTCCCCGGTCCGAGGAAGGCCGTGCAGGCAGAAGATGTAGTGAATAAACAACTTTGCCAGGTGAGGGGCAGACGGCAAACCAGTTAGTGGAATAAAATGGGCCAATTTTGAGAAAGGATCCACCACTACCCAAATTGTAGTACATCCAGCAGAAGAAGGAAGGTCATTGATGAAGTCCACCGCAATATGCTGCCACGGGGCATCAGGAACAGGCAGGGGTAGTAGCAGACCAGCTGGTTTGGAGTGGGTAGATTTTCTTTAGGCACAGTTCGTAGCTGACGAGACATAGTCCGCAACATCACCAGTCAGAGTGGGCCACCAATAGTGCCGAGTTATCAAATCCTGTGTCTTATGAACACCACAGTGCCCGGCTAGTTTAGAGTTGTGGCCTCAGCTGAGAATTTTCTTTCTGTCAGCAAGACGGACAAAAGTCTTGCCGAGAAATATCAGGGTGATGTAGAACAGATGCTGAGGTGAAAGCGCTCTTGAGATCAGAAAAAGCAGATACTGCCTTTGGAGACCACACCTTGTCGTTCACAGCCCTTTTTGATGAGGGCCGAGATTGGAGCAGTCAGAGATGAGAAGTTCGGGATGAACTGCCGATAGAAGTCTGCAAATCCTAGAAATCGTTGTATGGAATGAAGACCCTGAGGTCGTGGCCATTCTAAGACAGATCTCACCTTCTCAGGATCCATCTTGAGACCACAGTCAGACACGATGTAGCCCAGGAAGAGCAAAGCGTTCTTCTTGAACACAAATTTCTTGAGTTTAGCATATAGACGGCTCCCCCTCAACCGCAAGAGAACTTGGCGAACGGGCTTCTGATGTGTCAACAAATCAGGTGAGTAAATCAGGATATCGTCCAGTTAGACCACCACACAGACATGCAGTACGTCTCGGAAAATGTCATTCACGAATTCCTGGAACACAACTGGAGCATTACATAGTTCAAAAGGCATTACGAGGTATTCATAATGGCCGTCTCGGGTGTTAAATGCAGTTTTCCACTTGTCACCCTTGCGGATACGGATCAAGTTATAAGTTTCGCGCAGATCCAGCTTTGTGAACACCTCGGCCCTACAAATTCTATCAAAGAGTTTGGAGATGAGTGGTAGGGGGTAGTTACTCTTGATCGTAATTTGGTTCAGACCCCGGTAGTCAATGCATGGACGAAGAGATCCGTCATTTTTCTTCACGAAGACGGAGAGGATGACTTCTGGATGAACCCTCTCTCAAGATTCTCCTTAACCCCTTGACGCTCAGAGATGTAATATTCCGTCGCGCTGACCATGCCGTTCGCGCTCAGAGACGGAATATTACGTCGCGGGAGTAACGGCCATTTCGGCCATCTTCCCGACACATGCAGGAGCTGTGACAGCTGCTGTCTCGTACAGCAACTGCTGCATCTCCAACAGCGGGGACTGATCGCTGTGTCCCCGCTGATTAACCCCTTAAAAGGGGTTAAGCTACCATCGCCGGCCTGCTACACGATAGCGGCCGGCGATGGTGACTATGGCAACCGGACACCTAACAATGGCGTCCGGCTATGCCATCGATGGAAGCCTAGTGGGTCCTGACAAATGTACAAACACAGTGCAAAGGAAGAATAGGCTGCGGCCGGGCATATTTTCAGATTCCTCTTGAATCCGTGGAATCTGGAAATATTCAGGACGCTGCCAAGTGAGGTCGGTGACGGCCAAGGTGAGGTCAGTGAGTGGACCAATTCAGTCACCTGACCTGTCATCTGACCTCACCTCAGTGTCATGAGGTCAGGTGACTGAGGTCAGGTGACTGGACTGGTCCACTCCCAGGCCGTCATGACCCCAGTTAGAAGTGGACCTGTCACCTCCGCCTCTGCACCGCATGACCTCCTCGTCTCCTCCTACGGTGAGTCACGTTAGGCAAAGCGGAGAGTGGTAGCAGTAGGCTACCACTCCACTCTGTTTGCAGTGGGACACTAAGAGCAAGGGGGTGAGTGGCACTAAGAGCAAGGGAGGGGAGAGTGGCACTAAGAGCAAGAGAGGGAGTGTGGCACTAAGAGCAAGGGGGAGTGTGGCACTAAGAGCAAGGGGGGAGTGTGGCACTAAGAGAAGGGGGAGTGTGGCACTAAGAGCAAGGGGGAGAGTGGCTCTAAGAGCAAGGGACGGGAGAGTGGCACTAAGAGCAAGAGGGAGAGTGTGGCATTAAGAGCAAGGGAGGGGAAAGTGGCACTAAGAGCAAGGGGGGAGTGTGGTGCTAAGAGAAGGGGGAGTGTGGCACTAAGTGAAATGGGGGGAGTGCGACATTAAGAGAAAGGGGGTGGCACCAAGAGAAGGGGGCAGTGTGGCACTAAGAGAAAGGGGGGAGTGTGGCACTAAGAGAAAGAGGGTGTGGCACTGAGAGAGAGGGGAGCGTGGCACTAAGAGAAAAGGCGGGGTAGCACTAAGAGGAAGGGGGAGTTTGGCACTAAGAGCAAGGGGGGATTGGCGCTATTTACAAAGGGGCTGTGTGGCGCTATCTACAAGGGGGAGCTCTGTGGTGCTATTTACAAGGGGGAGCTGTGTAGCGCTATCTACAAGGGGGGCTGTGTGGCACTATCTACAAGGGGGAGCTCTGGCGCTATCTACAAGAGAGGAGCTGTGTGGCACTATCTACAAGGGGGCTGTGTTGCGCTACCTACAAGGGGGAGCTGTGTGGCGCTATCTACAAGGGGGGACCTGTGTGGCACTGTCTACAAGGGGGGAGCTGTGTGGCGCTATCTACAATGGGGGAGCTGTGTGGCGCTATCTACAATGGGGGAGCTGTGTGGCGCCATCTACAATGGGGGAGCTGTGTGGCACTATCTACAAGGGGGAGCTGTGTGGCACTATCTACAAGGGGGAGCTGTGTTTGCGCTATCTACAAGGGGGGAGCTGTGTGGCGCTATTTACAAGCGGGGGAGCTGTGTGGCGCTATCTACAAGGGGGAGCTGTGTGGCGCTATTTAAAATGGGGGAGCTGTGTAGCGCTATCTACAAGGGGAAGCTGTGTGGCGCTATTTACAAAGGGGAGCTGTGTGTCACTATTTACAAGGGGGAGAGCTGTGTGGCGCTATCTACAAGGGGGAGCTGTGTGGTGCTATTTACAAGGGGGAACTGTGTGGCGCTATCTACAAGGGGGAGCTGTGTGGCGCTATTTACAAGGGGGGGCTGTGTGTGGCGCTATCTGCAGGGGGCACAAACGGTGCATGGTTACCGATGGGGCACTTTTATTGTATCGAGCACTGAGGGATCATTATTACCATCTTGACTACTGGATTA
Organism: Rhinoderma darwinii; assembly: GCF_050947455.1. NCBI lineage: Eukaryota > Metazoa > Chordata > Amphibia > Anura > Rhinodermatidae > Rhinoderma > Rhinoderma darwinii. Next base: position 589,656,838 of record NC_134687.1, read on the forward strand.
CGAGTTTGTTTAGAGGATGGGGTATTGGTGGGGAAGGTGTTGAAAAAGCGAGAAACCAACATGTCGTGTGTCAAATTCTGCAGAGACAAGTAGTGGCTGGAATAAGTCGTCAGAGTGGTCTGGGCCGGATGGAGAAAAAAAGGTAAAGTGAACGACTAATCAGAGAAAACATCACATAAATTAGCGGGGAAAAGCCACAAGCGGAGCTGTGACTGGTGAGTTACTTCTAGAACACTGCATACTGCACAGGCAATGATTTTGTAAAAATTTTGATCTGTCCGTGATTTTTAGCTCAGTTGTCCAGAAATTTCTGAAATGGAGGTTGGCAACCCTGTACATCAGGAGTAACATCATATAATGCAGCTACCCGGGCGGAGGTCACATGTTCTGTGCAGGAGAATCACAGCAGGGACTCTCTCCATTGCTCCCATGCGCTGCTATTAACTCCCCACGGCCCTAAACAGATACAGAACCGGCACATGCCTCTCTGCCTCTAGTGAATCGCAGACAGTGGCGGATTAAGTAGACCATAGGCCCTGGACTGTTCCACAAGCTTGGGCCACCTTTCTGCACCCACCACCGCTGCTCTGCCGTGCCGTGTCTGCCGTTATATTATATTAAACACCGCCTTTCTGTGCGAGCATTGATTAAGGAGTGTTACAATTCCACTTGTCAAAGGGCTGTGTCCCTACATACTGACAGTCTCCAACCATCACTGACTGTATCACACATCCTCTTGACAATGGGAATGGTAACACGCATTTGTCTATTAGTCCTGGGTACACAAAGACTTTTTATTGAATACAAAGACATGTCAGGAGAGGGGACAGATCTATAAATCCAATGACTCAGAAGTGATGACTTCTCTGATGGGAGTCGTTCTCTTTTCTTCTCTTCTCCATCTGACACAGACCGTTATGGCGACTTCTCCTGATGACTGCAGTTTCCTGATGAGAAATATTTGCCCCTCGACTCTGCCGCCATTTTCAATGTCTATAGGAAAACAAAAATTCAGAAAATAAACACAATAAATTGTTTTACACCCCAGACCAAACTCCTAAGCAAATTAAGACAACAGGCCCATACATTAACTCAGACCAATAAATTCAATCCCCAAGGGGTAACTAAACTTTTAAAAAACTTTTGGCGTGTCAGAGTGATATGTCAGAAGTTTTGATCGATGGGGGTCTGAGCACTGAGACCCCCACGATCACTAAAGCAAAGCGGCAGAGGTGCTCAGGTGAGCGCTGTTCCACTTAATTTCTTATAGTCTTTCCTCGGAGCGGTATATGGACTCATAGACTTTCTATTGAGCCCATACTCCGCTTGCTCGGCTATCAGATGAAGATGATCAGAAACAAAATGGCACAGCACTCACCTGAGCGCTTCTGCCACTTTGTTTTAGCGATTAGTGGGGTCTCAGTGCCTGGACCCCCACCGATAAGAACTTTTGACATGTCACTATGACTTGTCACTTTTTTTTTTGTAATGTTTAGTTACCCCTTTAAGCAGTTAGACACCCCTCCCCTTGCAGTAAAATAACTCCTGAGGGCTATATGAGGGGATTATACTGCAAGGGGGGGGTCAGTGCGTCTGACTGCTGAGCGCTCTATGGGAGGGTCTGAGCATCTGACTCTTATGGCTCTGGGGGGGAAGCAGTTATCCCCCCCATAGAGACCTCAGCAGTCAAACCCACCCCGGGCCCCTGTGGATAGGTCATCAGTATGAAAAACCACCCTGAAAAATAGAATTTTTTTCAAATGATCTCTGTACTGAGCTCTATTTGTGCTGGTGTTGCATATATGTACTGAGCTTTGTTCTGGTGCCGTATTTATGAACTGAGCTTGGTTCAGGTGCATTATTTATGCACTGAGCTTGGTTCTAATGCTCTAATTATGTTATGACTTTGTTCTGGTACTGCATATATGTACTGAGCTTGGTTCTCGTGCTGTATTTATGTATTGAGCTTGGGTCTGGTGTTGTATTTATGTACTGAGCTTGGTTCTGGTGCAGTATTTATGTACTGAGCTTGGTTTAACCCCTTCCCCCTGCATGTATTCTGGGCCTTAATGACCAAAGCAAAATTAGCAGTTTCACCAGGTCTTTATTTAATTGGTTATAACGTTGTAGGAATCGAATGTATCCCTACAAATTTGGTATGGTTTTTTTTCAGCAGAAACAAGGCTTTATTTTGGTGGTATATACTATAGGTTTTCTTTTTTTTTTTTTTTTCAAAATGTTACAAAAATGCAAAAAAATTTGGACAAAAAAAAACAATTTTCTTCAATATGTTGTGTAAAAGTTTTTAAATAAATAATGTTTTGACTTTTGCATGTCTCTAGATTTATTTCTGAATTTGTTCTGATTGCTTGGTGTATGTTATCTCACGGGCACTTGGCAAGGCCTCAAACTAAAGGTGTCCAATTTGGCCTAAGGATGACTGTTTCCAAAGCTGATTTTTAGACTTTGCAGAGGCTCTGTGATGTTGGATCATAAAAATACACTTAAAAATGACCCAATCTGGGAAAGAAGACCCCACAGGGTTTTTACCTATTGGTATAGTTTGTATCTAGGCCTTTCAGATTTTTTCAAATTTTTGTTGAAATATGACATAAAATATATAATATGTTTATGACACTATGTATTATCACAGACCTGAAGATATACATCTAGGGGTATAGTGAGAATGAAAAAATAATACAAGTTTTTCCCTACAGATGTAAAGACCACCCCCTCCCCCAGAATTATTATTGACAGGTTCACTTTCGCATAAGGAATCCCTCCCTATTTTGGCTTTCGCTAATTCAGTAATTTGCTACTGTATGGTAGGTCTCAAAGCATGGGTAATTACACAGTCCTGGTTTTGAAGGGCAAAAGGGGCAATAAAAACGTGAATCGCTTCTTCGGCCATGTTTTCGGCAAACTGCATCTCTTCTGCCGATACTTTTGCGTCTCAGTGGCAGGGACAGGATGTAAAAAGTGACGCTCCGTGAGTCTCTTGACATCTTCTGATTCATGGCGTCCTACTTCCCCTCCTTCAAATAAAAGATGTTCAATACGTTTTTCTTGGAATTCCAGATATGTCATGGTTCCCTGGGCCTTTTTGAATATTATATAGGAATTGAAAGTAGAAACCTGCATCAGATATATTGCCACTTTCTTGTACCAGATTCTAGTTTTCCTTTTGACCAAATAAGGTTGGAGAGCCTGGTCTGAAAGGTCGACAACACCCATGAACGTGTTGTACTCTGTAATACAGAGCGGTTTCTGTCTGTTCTCAGTAGCGCCTCTCTCTCTGACAGTGACCTTGGTGTCAGTGTGTATAGTGCTCAGCATAAAAACCTCTCTCCGATCATTGCACTTAAGTGCAAGAAGTTCATCACTTGCAAAAGCAATTGATTCCCCCTTTGCCAGGCGCATTGAGAGAAGTTGTGGTGGCAATCCTTTGCCGTTTCTGCGAACCGTCCCACAGGCCCCTGTTTTGTTAGCGTGAAGGCTTTTGAATAGTGGCACGCTAGAATAAAAATTGTCAGTGTATACTCTGTAGCCTTTTTGAATGAACGGCTGCATAAGGTCATAGACGATTTTTCCACGGACACCAAGGTTTTGTGGGCATCCTGGGGGATTTATTTCACGGTCTCTGCCCTCATATATATTGAAGCCGCATGTATAACCGGTCTTACTCTCGCATATTTTTTAAAGCTTTACGCCATATCTCGCTCTCTTTGATGGTATGTACTGCGTGAAACACAATCTCCCCTTAAAATTAAAAGGGATTCAGCCACACTCAAGTTCATGTCAGGAGTGTAGGATTTTAGAAATTAATCTTTTAGCGCAGTAATAAAGGGCCTCAGCTTGTGAAGGCGATCGTGCCCAGGATCACTTCTTTGGAGGCTTTCTAAATTATTACTAAAATGCAGGAAATGCATTAATGCCTCGTACCTGCTCCGGGACATTATTGATGAAAAAACTGGGGTTTCATGAATAGGACTTGCTGCCCAGTAAGAACGGGTGGACGTTTTTTTTTACAATGCCCATATTCAGAATGAGCCCTAAAAAATGTTTTATCTCGCGGACATTTGTAGGAAACCAGACCCTTGCATAACCACATGCAGGCTTTTCCGTCAAAAACTGCCTCGCAAAAAGGTTCGTCTGGTCCACAATTAATTGTAAAAGCTCATCCGTAAAAAAAATATGAAAAAAAATTGTGTGGGACAAAATTTGTGGTGCCAATGTTTATTCCCGGAGTTGACATAAATTGGGACACCTGAGGGATAAAGTTTGCTGCAGGATCCCAAAAAATTGGCGGTACTATGGGATTACTAGTTCCCGCAGTTGCGCCTGTGGCTTCGGCAACAGCGGCATCTTCCATAGGGGGAGTTGTTGCTGAAGCGTCCGAAGCAGTACTTGTAGTTTCATCATAGCATATTTCCGCTTCAGTAGCGGTTCCTGTGTCACTTCCTGAATCAGGGCACAAAATAGCATAAGCTTGCTCTGTGCTGTAACGTTTGCGCGCCATTCTAATATGTTTCCTCTCTAATAACAGTTTTTTGTAACTACATTTTTTTATAATTATTTATTTATTTATTTTTTCTTTTTATGACATTTACTATAAAAATTTAAATAAACACTAACTAAAAAAACAGGGTGGGGGGTTGTTACAATGTAATGTTATATTTTTTTCACTGTAACGATTTGTTTCTATTCTCTCCACAGGTCTCTGTCCCTCCTCTCACAAAACCACAACTGAGAAGAGAGTCGGAGAGCAGAGGAGAGAGCCCGCTGTTTACATTCAGCGGGTGGTGATCGCTGTGATAGGGTGTTCACAGCGATCACCTCTTCCTATCAAAGGGTCTCCTGATGTTGTCTCCAAGCCTCCAGCTGTCACCTAACCTGAGGTTTGCAGCGCGATCTCATTCTAAAGCGCCGCCGTGGAATAAAGCCCACTAATGACGCCGTGAAAAGGTCATTAAGGGGTTAATGGTGTAATTATGTTATGACTTTGTTCTGGTACTGTATATATGTATTGAGCTTAGTTCTGGTACTGTATATATGTACTGTGCTTGGTTCTGGCACCATATCAGTGCATTAATATACCCTATAATAAAGTGGACTCTAAGCTACTTTAGCAGCTATGAAGCTGCCACTCTGCAACAGGGTCACTAGTGCTTCATAGAGAAGCAAAATGTGCACATATGGGTCTATACATAACGGGAGAGTTTAATATAATGACTGTGGGTAGGTAGGCACGTATACTTATGTAATTATATACATAGTATGGCAATCCAATTAAACATTCTGAACAGGGAGTTTATTTATTTAGAGTCCACTTTATTATAGGGTATATTTGGAATATTGTAATTATTTTATTTAATTATTAGAACTTTTTCCTTGGCGCAAAACCTGGGTGCATGTGTCTATGTGGGCAAAGCAGAGAACCTGTTGTTAAAAATCTGAATCCCACCCCTGCTAGTACCACTTGGAAGCCCATCTCAACTCAAAGATCCTAAAAGCTGAGCTGAAGAGTTTTATTGTTTACTGTGGGCTATTTCGTTCCTGTCATCCAGTTTTTCCTTCCTCTTGTAGCTGGAAGTACAGTAGCAAAGGGACAGTAGCAAAGGGACAGTAGCCAGTTTAGCAGCTATGAAGCTGCCATTCTGCCACATGGTCACCAGTTCTTCATAGGGAAGAAAAGTGTGCTTTTTCCACCGATATTCCCTTTCTGTGGCTGCTCCTCTTAGGTCCCATGCACACGAACGTGCTTTTGCGGCCGCAATTCCCCCGAAAATCCTTGGGAGAATTGCGGCCGCATTCATTCCTATGGGGCCATGCATGGCCCAGGAGCCTCGACCCCAGAAAGAACGGGCATGTCTTATTACGGCCGTGTTTTGTGTTCCAGGCTCATAGGAAATAATGGACGCGGCCATGTGCACATGGCTAAGGTCGTGTGCATGAGGCCTTATTTATTTTCCTGAATTCAATTGATCTATGTCAACCTGGGAGTGAAGAGATAGACACATCAGTTAAAATATTAGTTATACAACAGAAACCCTTAGGGGGATTCACTATTAAATGAAATACACAAGGATTTCCGGTGTATAACTAATATTATTACTGATGTGTCTAGCTCTTCACTCCCAGGCTGATATAGATAAGGTGCAAATGGCACTAAAGCCGCAATTTGTACACAAAAAAATTCTACTTTTGTGCAGTTTGCGCTGCTCATACCACTTTTAAAAAAAGAACCTGGCGTAAATTATAATGCAAATCTTCGCCAGCTCATAACGCATTACTATTGTGGCGCATGGACGGCCAGAGATATGCCCTATTTATTCGGCGTGTGCTTAATACTAAATTAGGCGCGTCTTACTCTAGCATGTTTTAGAGTAAGACTGGTGTATGAAATATTCCTTTTTGTATTTACTATAGTGTCTTTGAGGCCATGACCACGAGAAGTTTAACTGCAATAATAGGATATGGACATTAAAGGGAACCTGTCATCCACATTATGCTGCTCGCACTAAGCGCAGCATAATGTAGTGAAAGACACGCTGATTTCAGCGGTCTGTCACTTAATTGCTAAAGTGAAGCTGTTCCTAAAAACTCATTGTAATGGCAGGAAGGAGGTGAAGGGAAAGTGAGCCCTAATCTACCCACCGCCCTGTCCCTGCCTACTTGCAACGACCCGCCCTAGGCGACGAGGTACAACTGGACGGCGGTCCCTACGCTGGCTAAGTGCACTGGAAGACAAACGGGGAACACGCAAGGGAAGGGGCAGTAGCCACGGAACGCCACGAGGAAACGGGGCGGCGAACGAACAGTCAGGACCAGGACGAAGTGAGTACACCCGAGCGGGCACGGAGACAGAAGCAAGCCAGGGCAAGCAAAGCAGGTCAAGCAGAACTGCAGCAAGGCAGAAGCACGGCAGAAGCAGGCTGGAGCAAGCAGCAGTGGGGCCAGGAATCCAAAAGAATTACAAGCACTGAGGGAGAGCACAGGGCAGGTAATAAAGGACAGGGGGCGGAGCTAACTCCGAGAGACCAGGCCGCGATAGGCTCTCCCACTCCTGAGCCTGCCACCCTGGTTGGTGGGAGATGGTGTCAGTCGAACAGGTCTGGCCTCAGGTGTGGATTGATTAATCCCAGGAGTATAGCTAGATGAAGTACCTGGCAGATCCCTAACAGTACTCCCCCTTTTATGAGGGGCCACCGGACCCTTACTAAGGGGACCCGGTTTAGTGGGGAAGAGGAGGTGGAACCTCCTGATCAATACCCCAGCGTGAACATCACGGGCAGGTACCCAAGTCCTCTCCTCCGGCCCGTATCCTTTCCAATGGACCAGGTACTGGAGGGAGCCCTGGACCATCCTACTGTCCATAATCTTGGCCACCTCGAATTCCACCCCCTCAGGGGTGAGAACGGGAACAGGAGGTATCCTCGAGGGGGACCAGGACGGGGAGCAGCGTTTAAGGAGGGAGGCATGGAAGACGTCATGTATGCGAAAGGATGGGGGGAGCTCCAGACGGAAGGATACAGGGTTGAGGACTTCAATGATCTTATAAGGTCCAATGAATCGGGGAGCAAACTTCCTGGACGGGACCTTAAGGCGCAAGTTCCTGGACGACAACCAGACCAAATCCCCGACGACAAACCGGGGGTTAGCAGAACGTCTACTATCCGCCTGAATCTTTTGTGCGCTCTGGGACGCCTCTAGGTTCTTCTGAACCTGGGCCCAGACAGTGCACAGTTCCCGATGAACCTCCTCTACCTCAGGATTATTGGAACAACCAGGGGAGACGGAGGAGAACCTTGGGTTAAACCCGAAATTACAGAAAAACGGGGAGACCCCTGACGAGTTACTGACCCGGTTATTCAGGGAAAATTCAGCAAGGGGAAGGAATGAGACCCAATCGAATTGACAGTCCGAGATGAAACACCTTAAATATTGTTCCAGGGATTGGTTGGTCCTTTCCGTTTGGCCATTAGTTTCGGGATGGAAGGCGGAGGAGAAGGACAGATCAATCTCCAACTTTTTACAAAAAGCTCTCCAAAATAAGGAAACAAATTGTACCCCTCTGTCAGAAACGATATTGACTGGGGCCCCATGGAGACGCAGGATGTGTTTCACGAACAAAGAAGCTAACGTCTTGGCGTTAGGTAGCTTCTTAAGGGGCACAAAGTGGCACATCTTGCTGAAGCGGTCGACTACCACCCACACCACCGACTTGCCCTGAGATGGAGGCAAATCGGTGATAAAATCCATGGAGATATGGGTCCAAGGTCTCTGGGGAATGGGCAAGGAACGTAGTAGGCCCGCAGGTCGGGACCTAGGGGTTTTGGACCTAGCGCAAATCTCACAAGCGGCGACGTAAGCCCTAACATCTTTAGGCAACCCAGGCCACCAATAGTTTCTGGTAATGAGGTGTTTGGTGCCCAAGATGCCAGGATGACCAGATAGAGCGGAGTCATGGTTTTCCCTGAGTACCCTCAGCCGGTATTGCAGGGGAACAAACAGTTTGTCCCCAGGGACGTTCCCGGGAGCTGCACCCTGATCAGCCGCGATATCAGAAGCTAAATCAGAATCCGTGGCAGAGACGATTATAACAGGGGGTAAAATACAAGCGGGATCCTTCTCGGAAGGAGGATTGGCCATGAAACTACGTGACAGAGCGTCAGCCTTAATATTCTTGGACCCAGCCCTATAGGTAACCAAGAAATTAAATCTGGTAAAGAATAGTGCCCACCGAGCTTGTCTAGGATTAAGCCTCCGGGCCGATTCTAGGAAAACCAGATTCTTGTGATCCGTAAGGACCGTTACCTGGTGTCTGGCCCCCTCCAGGAAGTGCCGCCACTCCTCAAACGCCCATTTAATGGCTAGAAGTTCGCGGTTGCCAATATCATAGTTACTCTCCGTGGGCGAAAACTTCCTAGAGAAGTAAGCACAGGGGCGGAGATGGGTGAGGGAGCTGGTACCCTGGGACAAGACGGCCCCCACTCCCACCTCGGAAGCGTCAACCTCCACAATAAATGGCTCCTCTTGGTTGGGCTGAATCAGCACGGGGGCCGAGATAAAGCACTTCTTGAGAGTCTCAAAGGCCTGGACGGCCTCAGGGGGCCAATGGAGGACATCGGCACCCTTGCGGGTGAGGTCCGTAAGAGGCTTAGCGACGACCGAGAAGTTGGCAATAAATCTCCTGTAATAGTTGGCGAACCCTAAAAAACACTGTAACGCCTTAAGGGAGGCAGGTTGGACCCATTCCGCCACAGCTTGAACCTTGGCAGGGTCCATGCGGAATTCATGAGGAGTGAGGATTTGCCCTAAAAATGGTATCTCCTGTACCCCAAAGACACATTTTTCAGTCTTAGCAAACAGATTATTCTCCCGAAGGACCTGGAGCACCTTCCTGACATGCTCCACGTGGGAGGACCAGTCCTTGGAAAACACCAGTATGTCATCAAGGTACACAACAAGAAATATCCCCAGGTAATCTCTCAGGATTTCATTAATAAAATTCTGGAAGACAGCAGGGGCATTACACAACCCAAAGGGCATGACCAGGTATTCGAAATGACCCTCGGGTGTGTTGAACGCAGTTTTCCACTCATCCCCCTCTTTGATGCGGATAAGGTTATATGCCCCCCGTAGATCGAACTTAGAAAACCACTGGGCTCCCTGAACCTGATTAAAAAGATCCGGAATCAAAGGAAGTGGGTACTGGTTCCTTACGGTGACCTTATTCAGGTTACGATAATCAATGCACGGCCTAAGACCACCATCCTTCTTCCCCACGAAGAAGAAGCCAGCACCTACAGGAGAAGTCGAGGGGCGAATGAAACCCTTGGCCAGGCATTCTTGGATATATACCCTCATCGCTTCACGTTCAGGACATGAAAGATTAAATATCCTACCCTTAGGAAGCTTGGCACCAGGCACCAAATCGATGGCGCAATCGTAATCTCTATGGGGGGGCAACACCTCAGAGGCCTCCTTGGAAAACACATCGGCGAAGTCCTGAACAAACTCAGGAAGCGTGTTTACCTCCTCCCGGGGAGAAATAGAGTTAACAGAAAGACATGACATCAGACATTCATTACCCCATTTGGTGAGATCCCCAGTATTCCAATCAAACGTGGGATTATGCAACTGCAACCAGGGAAGACCTAATACCAGATCAGATGATAATCCCTGCATCACCAGTACAGAGCACTGCTCCAAATGCATGGAGCCAACCAGGAGTTCAAAAACAGGGGTATGCTGAGTAAAATAACCATTAGCAAGGGGGGTTGAGTCGATTCCTACTACAGGGATAGGATAAGGTAAATCAATACAAGGCATCTTTAGAGACATAGCAAATTCCACAGACATGATATTAGCAGATGAGCCAGAATCCACGAAAGCACTGCCCGTGGCAGACCGGCCAGCAAACGAGACCTGAAAGGGAAGCAAAATTTTATTGCGTTTCACATTAACGGGAAATACCTGTGCGCCCAAGTGACCTCCCCGATGATCACTTAGGCGCGGAAGTTTTCCGGCTTCTTATTCTTGCGCCTGGGACAGGTGTTCAGTAGATGCTTGTCGTCCCCACAGTAGAAGCAGAGACCATTCATTCTGCGAAACTCCCTACGTTGTCGAGGGGACATGGAGGCCCCGAGTTGCATAGGTACCTCCGAGTCCTCCGTGGAGGGGCGAGGAGACGGGACCTCGGGGGGAATCGCAGAAAAGTCAGAGGGGAGCACACTGAAGCGTTCTAGCTGACGTTCCCTGAGACGTCGGTCAAGTCGTACTGCTAGGGCCATAACCTGGTCAAGGGAGTCAGGCGAGGGGTAGCTAACCAGCAGATCCTTCAGGGCGTCAGATAATCCTAACCTAAACTGGCACCTTAGGGCCGGATCGTTCCACTGAGAAGCTACGCACCACTTCCTAAAATCAGAACAGTATTCCTCAACCGGTCTCCTACCCTGACGTAAGGTCACCAGCTGACTCTCGGCTAAAGCAGTCCTGTCAGTCTCGTCGTAAATGAGTCCGAGGGCAGAGAAAAAACGATCAACAGAGGAAAGTTCAGGGGCGTCAGGAGCCAAGGAGAAGGCCCACTCTTGGGGCCCTTCCTGGAGTCGGGATATGATGATACCCACCCGCTGGTTCTCGGAACCTGAGGAGTGGGGCTTTAGGCGGAAATACAGTCTGCAACTCTCCCGGAAGGAGAGAAACGTCTTACGGTCCCCTGAAAACCGGTCAGGTAACTTGAGGTCGGGTTCTAGAGGTGAGGTGAGGGGTACTACTAAAGCAGCGTCACCCTGATTGACCCTTTGGGCCAGGGCCTGGACCTGTAGGGAGAGGCCCTGCATCTGCTGGGTCAGGGTCTCAAGGGGGTCCATGATAGCGTCAGCGTAGGAGAAAGGGTAGACTAGGTAAGGGCTTGTAATTATGTAATGGCAGGAAGGAGGTGAAGGGAAAGTGAGCCCTAATCTACCCACCGCCCTGTCCCTGCCTACTTGCAACGACCCGCCCTAGGCGACGAGGTACAACTGGACGGCGGTCCCTACGCTGGCTAAGTGCACTGGAAGACAAACGGGGAACACGCAAGGGAAGGGGCAGTAGCCACGGAACGCCACGAGGAAACGGGGCGGCGAACGAACAGTCAGGACCAGGACGAAGTGAGTACACCCGAGCGGGCACGGAGACAGAAGCAAGCCAGGGCAAGCAAAGCAGGTCAAGCAGAACTGCAGCAAGGCAGAAGCACGGCAGAAGCAGGCTGGAGCAAGCAGCAGTGGGGCCAGGAATCCAAAAGAATTACAAGCACTGAGGGAGAGCACAGGGCAGGTAATAAAGGACAGGGGGCGGAGCTAACTCCGAGAGACCAGGCCGCGATAGGCTCTCCCACTCCTGAGCCTGCCACCCTGGTTGGTGGGAGATGGTGTCAGTCGAACAGGTCTGGCCTCAGGTGTGGATTGATTAATCCCAGGAGTATAGCTAGATGAAGTACCTGGCAGATCCCTAACACTCATATGCAGAACCCGAGCAGTACGCCAGAGTCCGGCATATTTATGAGCTAATGGTAGCTCCAGCTACTCTCTGCTAGCTCCGTAATAAAGAGATCTGTCAATCAGCAGGGAGTGGGCGGAGCTAATGGCAGCTCATACATTTTCTTGTCCCATCCCTGGCAGCGCTGCCCAGGTTCTGCATGTAAATTCCCATAAAACGCAGTGGAAAATTATTTCTGCCTTAACTGTTTGCCGACACTTGTCATCTATGATCTTCATGAGCGGCTGGACGGCATGCTGATCACGCAGGCACAAGTGTGTGCCAGTGCTATCAGGAGCGAGTAAACGACTGCAATACACAGCTGTAGCCCCACTCTAATTGCAGAGATCAGAGAAACCTCTAATCTCCACCATTAAACCTTTGAAGGCCTCGATCAAAGCTGATTGTGGAATTCAAAGGGAAAATGAGAAGAGGGATCCCCTTTGATTGTATGACAGGCAGGGCCGGCCCTAGGATAGATGGCGCCCTGTGCGAAATGATATTTCTGCGTCCCACCCCATCATTAAAAAAAAATGCCCCATAAAAAAATTATAATGCCCCGTTAGTGCCCCCATACAGTATAATAATAATATTTAATAATATAATATATTACAACCCCTTCAAGGACACAGTATTTTGTCCTCTAATTGTGCCCACAGTATTATGCCATCTGTAGTACCCCTAAGTCCGCTTAGTGACCCCCACACAGTATAGTGCCCCCTTGTAGATTTTGCCATACAGCCTCCCTGTAGACAGTGCCATAATTCCCCACCTCCTTTTTGTAGATCGTGCCATACAGCCCCCCACCTCCCCCTTGTAGACAGTGCCATACAGTCCCCCACCTTCCCCTTGTAGACAGTGCCATACAGTCCCCCACCTCCCCCTTGTAGATCCTGCCAAACAGTCCCCGCACCTCCCCCTTGTAGACAGTGCCCCCAAACAAAAACAAAAATTGTACTCACCTAGGCCCCGTTCCCGTGACGAATTGAGCTTCTCCATGACGGGACCCCGTAGCCTAGTACAGAATTTCCCAACCTTTTCGGACTCGAGGCAGCACTGGAAAAACAAAATTTCCTCAGGGCCCCCCTACCAAAAATTGTTTTGAGAAAGACAGAAAACGGATATGAACAAGCACTACACTCGTAGGGTATGTTCACACACGTTTTTTGTAAGGCAAAAAAAATCTGCCTCAAAATTCCTTCAGCAACTGACAGCGTTGGGTGACCTTTTTTTGTTTTTTCTTAAGCTGTTGAAGCGAATGCAAAAGACGCTGGAAAAAAAAGCTCCAACGGGCGCCGCAGGTATTTTCTGCCTCCTATTAATTTCAATTGCAGGTCAGAGGTGGAAACCACTTGAAGACCATCAGCCCCCCCTCACAGTAAAATTACCATCAACCCCCCACTTACAGTAAAATGACCATCAGCCCACCACTCACAGTAAAATGACCATCAGCCCCCCACTCACAGATTCCCCCTGTAGGTAGCGCCACACAGCCCCTTGTAGGTAGCACCACACAGCCCCTTGTAGGTAGCGCCAGACAGCCCCCTTGTAGGTAGCGCCAGACAGCCCCCTTGTAGGTAGCGCCACACAGCCCCTTGTGGGTAGCGACACACAGCGCCTTGTGGGTAGCACCACATAGCTCCTTGTAGATAGCACCACACAGCCCCCTTGTGGGTAGCGCCAGACAGCCCCCTTGTAGGTAGCGCCAGGCAGCCCCCTTGTAGGTAGTGCCACAGCCCCCTTGTAGGTAGCGCCACACAGCCCCCTTGTTGGTAGCGCCAGGCAGCCCCCTTGTAGGTAGTGCCACAGCCCCCTTGTAGGTAGCGCCACACAGCCCCCTTGTAGGTAGCGCCACACAGCCCCCTTGTAGATAGCGCCACACAGCCCCCTTGTAGAGGCGGTAGAGGCTGCCAGATCAGCAGCAGCAGAGCGGAGGTTAGCAGTGTGGCCGCAGGAGGGAATCTACAGGAGGAAAGTGCTTCCCTGCGGTGGAGAGAAGCAACTGCCCGGAGCAGGAGTGGAGTGGAGACTCAGCATCCACTAAAGGTACCAGCCACCCCACGTAGCTCTAATTAGGACCCTCAGACCTCCCCAGGAGAAATACCAGTAGCCGCAGTATAACCTGACCCATCGAGAGGAGTACCGCCCTCGTCTATCCTAGTCACAGAAGTACGTTAAGCTCAGCCGTACACCATCCTCAGTTATAGCCTGAATTAGGCCTAATACAGGCTCGCCACCCTATTCTCATTGACCGCGCCAGTGTCGCTGCGTGCCCTTCAGAGGTAACCCACTGTAACCCTTGCATGGAACTGTTATTGATGAATCCCCGCCTGTAACCCTTGCATGGAACTGTTATTGATGAATCCCCGCCTGTAACCCTTGCATGGAACTGTTATTGATGAATCCCCGCCTGTAACCCTTGCATGGAACTGTTATTGATGAATCTTGTTGGGACAGGAGCAGACAGAAGGAACGGCCGGGTTGACGGGACTTTGATGGACTATTAGCTGGATTTTGTGTAAACCTTAGCGTCCGCCCGCCAGTTCAGTTGCGTCCAAGGGGGTCCATCGTTCGGACCACCGACTGAGGAGAGAGAGGGTTTGTCATGAAAGGTAGCGGATAGCTCCGCAAGGACCCGTGACGGTGCTAGTAGGTACGGTAGTTCGCTGAGTCCCACGACGCGACCCGTGGGCCTGGAGTGTGACTCTTACCCTAGAGTAGGCTGCCAGTAGCGGGTAGCTTCCGCCGTGACTGGCAGCGGCGTGTCCGTAGCCAAGCCGGCAACGTGGGATCAGGCACAACCTCTCTCCGGGGGACTTCCAGCGGGATCGAAGTCCTCAACCTCAGGATTCCTGTCTGCTCCATAGAAGAGGATTTACTGTTATTTGTTTGCTGAAGTAAAGAAGTATAAAAGAAGAAGGTGTGTCTCTTTCATTTCGTAGCGACAGCGGCAGTTGCTCCTACATGCAGACGGCAATACAGGGCAGCAGCACTGTAGCTCCACAGTGCTGGGCATCATCCGCAGTATTTTTAAAGGGGCAGTGACCTGGAAGAAAATCACATATTAAACAGTCACAGACATACAGTATGTACATTAGTCCTGGGCAAAAAGTTATTTTTTTTTAAAGGTGGGCTACGGCCACATTTTACATCCTCATAAAAATAACATACACGCTCGGCCAGGATGAGCATGTTTGTCTATGGGAGAGTTGGGAGAAATAAGGGTATGTTCACACGATTAACAAAAAACAGCTCCTGATTTTCAGACCATTTTTGAGCAACTCGCGTTTTTCGCAGCGTTTTGCGGCAATTTTTACAGCCGTTTTTGGAGCTGTTTTCAATATAGTCTATGGAAAAACGGCTCCAAAAACGTCCCAAGAAGTGTCCTGCACTTCTTTTGACGAGCCGTCATTTTACGCGCCGTATTTTCACAGCGACACGTAAAATAAAGGCTCGTGAGAACAGAACATCATAAAACCCATTGCAGGCAATGGGCAGATGTTTGCAAGCGTAATGGAACCGTCTTTTCAGGCGTAATTCGAGGCGTAAAACGTCTGAATTACGTCTGAAAATAGGTTGTGTGAACATACCCTAACTGTCAGCCGAATGAGCGTTTGGCAAACAGCTATTTTTCTTGTTAAATCAATGTGTTTTGTGTGTTTAATAACTATTCTAATTGACTTTTAGTAAAATTTGTTTCTATTTTTTACGATACATAAAAGCAGTTTCGTTCTCTCTCAGCCGAATCGATCAGTTCAGTTGAACTGACGGCTCAGCTGAGAGCAGGTCCTGCGTGTCACACAGGATCCAGCTAATATCGATCACATCTTAGTTGTACTCGGCTGTTTCCACCATTTCCATAAACTTTATATGGCGCTGCAGCGCGCATGTTCGACCGCCACTCCATTCAATATTCTTCTCACTGTGGTCGAGCAGTGAGGAGGAATGGTGGTTCGGGATCCCCCATTCTCACGATCGGTAGGGGTTCCAGCGGGGTCCCCTGTGCATAGGTGATAATTTATAATTATGAGAAAACCCCTTTAACTGTGTACTAACAGAAATACTGATCACATAGAGGAATAAACCAAATGTTACTTATTTGTAGGGGTGGAGTATACATATGAGAATCAGGACTGTATGCATATAGCACCATTTAACCCATAAGTCTCCCCCCCCATACTAAAATAACATTACAACTGACACGTAAATCCCTTTTAAAGTGGGGTTGACCCGGGGGTCGGCCATAGCTTTATTAATACAATAACAATGTGAATAACATATTTACAAAATATATAAACACATTGACCTTAACATAGGTCAATAACAACCTGTATGCCTGCCTAACCAAGGACATGTAGGTAAATCCCCTTCTACTACCGCCCGCTGTGACATAAACATCATAATACAAAATATCTCAACCAGACACCATTGTCCAGAACAAACCAGTAACCACCTCGTTGATCACCATGTGAAAAACAATTTCCTCTTTTTTTTTTTTTTTATGTATTTATTTTCTTTTCAATATGTTCCATTTTTTAAACAACTCCTTCCAAATAACCGTAAATATTGAGGCCTCCTTGTTTTTTTTTTTTTATACACATTCCACCACCCACCAACCAACTCACACCTGTAACCTAACCATACCTAAGGGAGGGAGGGAGGGAAAATTCTTTCAAAGAGGCCGCACTACCGGTAAGCAGCCCCCTATATACCCACTCTCATTACCCTAAGCCCACCCTCTCTCGTCCTCTAACGCCCCCTACCTAACTGACTCTCCCAGGGAGGGGGAGGGAGACAACTCTTCCCCTCCCTTAACCCCTTCTCTGCAACAGTCCCTTGCTCAGCGGCTATATGCCTGTGAGCCCCCATAACTGCTAGAAGGACTGAACCAAAATAGATGGGAGGATTACACACACTACTACTTCTGTGGCAGAACATGTCCTGAAAGGAGACTTCTAATTAATTTGTGTTATTTGCGATTCACCGCCATCATAATTAAATTCCCTCGTGAATCTCGAAAGTTTACTCAATTTACATTAAAACTGTGGCAGTGGAAATGGCATCAGTGAGGGTTATTCATCTATCTGCAGGTTCATGCACTGGAGCTCAGTGACATTTTCACTTGCCGCCTCAGGAGAGGAGTGACCTAAAAAAATTTAATAGTGTTCTGTCAACAGCATGTGAGCAGTTTATAGCTCGGAGGACCACAAGTAGGACAGTGATGTGTATATACCAGTTTTGACAATGCACTTTAACCTGCCATTAGCTTAGAGCTTTGCATTATGGGAGGTGAATCGAACAAATTATCCCTGTCCCCCGTGGCTGCGCTCAACGTGCTTCCTGCGTCATAAAGAGCATTTTGGTTTATGTTTCTTATCTTTCTTATTGCTACTTAGTACTAATAACTACTATAAGAAAAAAGTAAATTTCGTATTTGATTTTAAAGGGAAGGTAATATCAGAATATACGTATTGTTTAACCCTTTCGCTGCAAGGACAATGTTCACACTATTGATATACATGTATAAAACCTGAATTATTAAATAAATAAAAAATCATAAAATAATACCTTACTCTTCTATTTTATTAAAGACACCTGGCACAATGTAAAAATGCCACCCAGCACTTTATATTCATGGGCACATTCATGCCATTTTGCATAAAAGTGTAATGCTGTGTAAAAATGCATTAAAAATTCATGTTTATGGCTAAAAGTCTGACCTAAGCAGAGTCTGAGATAAACAACACTTCTTAAAAGTAAAAGTTCATACGATGCAACTTCTGCCTATCTGTACTGTGACAGGTTCACTGCTGGATGGAGGAGAAAATGTGATGTTCTTCCTTTTACAGCAGCCAAAATGTGTGTTCGACCAGGGAACAGGCTATTACTCCAGTGTTGGTCTCTACTAGATTTTTCTGTACATTGTGTCTGCAATCTGCTTATAACAAATGTAAATGATTGATTTTTGGTCTAGCACAGGTTGAGGCCTAATCATTGTGTGACTCATCTTTTTATTCCATCTTTTAAACTTGTTCATGTTTTTATGTAATAAAATTTATATATTTTCACATTTCTATATTGTGGCGTGCCTAAGTTGATCATTCTTTCACTATAGTGTCTCATAGCATCTTTTGATCAACGCACCAAGGTTAACTTGGTCATTACTAATGATTCTTGCATAGTGCCATCTATATAGTCTGCAACATTGTTTTATAGTTAGATGTTTACATTTTCGCACTATTTGAACTAAAATCCCTCCGTGGGTATTTATTGGTTTTCATTCCATTTTTTCTGTGTCCTCACAGAGCTCAATACCTCGGGTCCTATGGATTATAAAGGCAGGGAATGTGCCTGGCGGTCTTTGATGGAACAGGTCTTTAAGGATGAGTCTCCAATGCTTGGTTTTATTGCTTATGGAAACGTTAGTGAACTCCAGAATAAATACAAAAATTTATTACACCGCCGCATGAAGGTTTGGTGGAATAAAACGTTCCTGGAAAATTACATCCAGAGAAATCTTGTCCCAAGGGGTCTTAGGATCCAGATCTTCCCATCCTTCCCATCAGTGATGAAGGTTTTATTTCAAAATGGGAAGAGGTATGTAACTAGAGTTCCAAGAAATTCATGGAGCTTCTCGTTGACCTCAATCAAAAAACAATACTCTCTATGGATGTTGAAATAGAGAATATTCAGGCCCAACTGTTCCCATTAATGTCAGCGGATAATATGTCCAAATTTAAACAAAATCTTGAAGTCCAATTCTCTGACTGGGAAAAAGAGATTCAGGAAATTAAATCAAAAAAATTCTCCAGAGATGATGGAGACTTCCATAATAATAAAGTATATAGATGGAGAAGAAACCCCATTTCAGGTGGCCGTAGTCGTACCCCATCAATATCATCAGTTTTGTCTCAGAGTGAAATGCATAATGCACTTTATAGATCTAATTTTATCTCCAATACTCGACCCAAAAGAAAGCTCACACAGAAACAGGTGGCCAACAAAAAGAGACCAGACATGCAAGCTCACAGCAGTCGTCTAAAGGTGATTAATTTATCTGCACATGTTTTCTCTGCTATTGACTTAGAACTGATAGAAAAGGGCCTGACATTTTCACCAAGTGCCTGCTTTGACATGTTTTCCGCAGTGAAGGACCTACATATTTTCGGCCGTTCACTTATTTTTAAGAAATGGTTCCATAAACCGATGGATACCGAGTTATTTCCAACCCTAGAGGAACAGCAGGCATTGAAAACACTTGAAGACCTTTTAGATGAGCACAAGAATGATGTTGCAGGTAACATTCCACCATGCGTCCGTAGCAAATCTAAAAATTTTCCCGCCCTCAGTCTATGCCCTGCGGTAGATTTATTTGTCAAGTCAGTGACCCAAGAATTTAGGAACATTCCGAGTAGTGTTAAATATGACAATTTAACTCTGCTACAGAGAAATAGCTTGAGGAAATTACAAAAAATAAAAGACGTTGTATTCAAGGCCGCAGATAAAGGCGGTAATGTGGTGGTGTGGCCTTGCAACATGTATGAGGCAGAAGCAAACAGGCAGTTACGCGACAAACAATGTTACAAGAAACGGACTTTTAACCCTCTATTGTCTTTTAGATCTGAGCTACATGTAAAACTTTCCCAAGCAGTGGAAGAAAACATAATTTCAAGGGAGTTAAGTACAGCACTCTCCATTGATGAACCCACCTTACCTACACTCTATCTGCTCCCTAAAATCCACAAAAATGAAAAAAAAAAACTCCTGGAAAACCCATCATTTCAGGTAGGGGCAGCCTAACTGAGGGCATTTGCAAATTTATTGATTTTCATCTCAAGAATCTGGTTACAAATCTGCCTTCTTATGTTCGTAGATGAGAGAGAACAGAAAACACGGCGCCACATAGTGCAGATTACCCAGGTACAAGGTAGTAGAACAATGGTAATAGTACTAACCTGGTATGGGATGATAATAGGCAATGAGAAGTAAGGGTGCTGCCGCTGCCAGGACTCAAAGCCGGTGTTTTGAAAGAAAGACCGCAAAAATATGCTGGGTAAGCAGGAAAAGGGAGTCTCCACGGGCGCTGCTGCACTTCAGTTGGACTAGATTGACACAACAGTTGAGAGTGACGATAAGTGATATACGAGGGAGTAAATGATAAAATAGGATTTATTGATGTAATGACTACGCGTTTCAATGCCGCACCGGCATCTTCATCAGGTCATAAAGAAACATACACAATTCACCGTTTAAATAACAATGCCAATAATGAAAAAAACCCGCCAATGTGAACGAGGTCAAAGTGCTCGGGTGACGTCATAGTTCAAGGTTTAAAATACGAATATTCACAGAAGTAATGAAAGGATAAGACTTATAAAAGGAAAAATGTTAAATTAAAATACTGAAATAAGAGAGATATAAAAAACTACGCGAAAATAACAAAATAATATGTTAAAACACATTTGGACTGCAACACGGCATGCATCGCATCCAAAAGGATGCAAAAACAAAGGTACTCACAGGGATGCCAGAATTAACAATCATAGTGCAAAAGGACCTAAACATCCATTACGATGTATAGTATGGATAACAACCATTTGGGTGCAAAAAGTGACATTAAAATTATTATTTCAGTATTTTAATTTAACATTTTTCCTTTTATAAGTCTTATCCTTTCATTACTTCTGTGAATATTCGTATTTTAAACCTTGAACTATGACGTCACCCGAGTACTTTGACCTCGTTCACATTGGCGGGTTTTTTTCATTATTGGCATTGTTATTTAAATGGTGAATTGTGTATGTTTCTCTATGACCTGATGAAGATGCCGGTGCGGCATTGAAACGCGTAGTCATTACATCAATAAATCCTATTTTATCATTTACTCCCTCGTATATCACTTATCGTCACTCTCAACTGTTGTGTCAATCTAGTCCAACTGAAGTGCAGCAGCGCCCGTGGAGACTC
This sequence comes from Rhinoderma darwinii, assembly GCF_050947455.1. Lineage (NCBI taxonomy): Eukaryota > Metazoa > Chordata > Amphibia > Anura > Rhinodermatidae > Rhinoderma > Rhinoderma darwinii. The sequence continues at coordinate 589,677,826 of NC_134687.1, forward strand.
TCTTTTCCTGCTTACCCAGCATTCTTATGTTCGTGACACCGCTGATCTGTTACAGAAGATCAGCGGTGTCAGTATTGAGAAAGATATGCTCCTTGTCACAATTGACGTGGAATCACTTTATACGAGCATCAGACATTCCGATGGGGTTAAAGCAGCAGAATATTTTCTTTCCATGTCTGATTTGGAAAAACCTTTATGCTACTTCATTATCAAAATGTTGGAGTATGTCCTAACACATAACTTTTTCATCTTTAATGGTTTCTTCTATCTACAGCTCCAGGGTACAGCAATGGGGGCAGCGTGCGCACCGTCTCAGATGACCGGGATGACTCAATGGCCCGGGTCCTTTTTTGGGCCTGCTACATTGATGACATCCTGGTCATCTGGGAGGGTACACATTCTGACTTAGATGCATTTATGATCAACTTGAACACAAATAGTTTAAATTTGAAATTTACTTACAAATCACACCCCAAACAAATAGAATTTCTTGACATCAAACTTTTCAAGGATGCACACGGCTTTCTCAATAGCGATGTTTTTCGCAAGGAGACCTCCGTGAACTCACTTTTACATTCCTCTTCTTCCCATCCTTCACAGACCATTCAGGCAGTTCCTATGAGACAATTTTTGCGAATAAAAAGAATATGCTCATCAGACACACTGTTGGAAGAATAGGCAGAGGACTTAAAAAATCACTTTCTTAATCGGGGATACAGCATGAGGTTCATAAAAAAGGCCTACCAGAGGGCAAAACACACTCCTAGAGATGACCTTCTGTTCCCCAAGAAAAGGATAGATACAAAAACACAGGTAAGATTCATAACCAGCTATCATTCAAGATGGTCACAAATGAGGGAGATTTTTAAACGTTACTGGCCAATTTTATTGACAGACCCTACATTGGAGAGATTCATCACTAAACACCCGAGTATTACAGCGAGACGGTCCAAAACTTTGAGGGACCACTTGGTAAGGAGCCACTATGATCCAATAAAAACAAAATACCCCTTTGGGACCAAGGGCCCGGAAAGGGGCTGCAACCCCTGTGGACATTGCATCACATGCCCCAACATAGAAAAGGCAACAACATTCACAAATGCTTCAGGTGCCAAAACTTTTAATATCATCCATCCAATAACCTGCACTACAAAAGCTGTAATATACTATGCAGTATGTCCTTGCCCTAAAATCTATGTTGGTCTCACATCTAGAGAACTCAAGGTTTGAGTAAGAGAGCACATGGCCGACATCAAGCGAGCAACAGGGGTGGATAACTTGGAAAATCTTAAACCAGTAGCCCGACATTTTAAGCTGCACCATTCTTGTGATCCATCTAAATTAAAGGTGAGTGGAATTGACCACATTATATCCGGTATGAGAGGAGGTGCCACAAAGCAAAAATTGGCACAATGTGAGATTCGCTGGATATGGACTCTTGGGACAATGTTTCCACATGGCTTGAACGAATCCTTTAGTTTCGCTCCGTTTCTGTAACCATTGACTCCTTAGCGGATCCTGGTTTTTTAATCGTTCTATGTTTTGTCATTTTTTATTTTACTGATTACCCTCTCCTTGTCTATCTTTTCCCCCATACAGAACTATAAACTTTCTCTTTACAATCTCTAACGAAGCTATTAAGTGGACCTCATAGGAAGAAGTAAAGAAGAATATGAATATCATTGGCATATACGGATTTGCCTTATGATTATATATTTCGGCTGCTCCATAACATATTTTTGATATCCATTATTCATAAATTTTGTATGAGTACTTACTATTTGTCAATATATTGCTTTTGCACCCCACAACCTATTTTTATTAATTTATTTTCTACCATGTTATTGTTTTTTCACACCAATTTTTCGTTCACATTTATTGGCACTTTACTGAACCTTATGCGCCCCCATTTCTTCTTTTTTTCCCCTACCCCCCTTTTTTCTTTCTCCCTCTCCCCCCTCCCTTTCTCCCTTCCTTTCCATGTCTGCCTCCCTGTATCAATGGTTTGCACTTACCTTCCTTTTATTCATTTATTATGTTTGACACATTTATCACATCATTTCATGATTTTTTATTAATTTGTTTTGGACCGTCTTCTTCAATATTACTTAATCTTTTCCACTTTCATTTCATATTTTGCCACATCTGTCTCTCTTTCACTATGTGTGTCCAATTTAATATATATATCTTTTCATATTCGTTTGCATGGTCATGTCACACACACTTGTTTTCACATCCTCACACAACATCACACCATCACCAACGATTATGTTTACTTATATGCCATAAGAACAAGATATCAGCGTTTACTCAGTTCTTTTTATTTCACATCAGGCATATGTGAACTTTTATGCCGCAGTCATATTACATATATCATTCTTTCCTCTCACTTTATCGCCGTAACTCTAAAAATGGGCAGGTGCGCTGATGGCTGATGGAGGGGGGGGGAGTGGTCCACGCACCTTCCGTCCGCTGTCTTTGATCGGGGCGGCATGTGGGAGGCGATGTCAGTCATCGCCGTCCCACATCCTCTCTGATGACGCGGTTACCGGAAGTGGGGCGGGTTCCGTCTTTGTACCCCTCATTTGACGCCGACTTCCTCCTTCCGTGTTTGTTCCACTTAGCTTACGTAATTCACAACACATGGGGCAGATAGTATATAGGAGTGGGTCTGGCCAGGATGATGCCACCCCCAGACGAAGGCATTTGCCGACATGCGCGTCGGGTGCGGGCGTCTCCTCTGTGTGCAACCATGTCCATTGGTATGTAAAACTATCTTTCACCGGTCAGTAACCTTATCCTGGTATTTCTGACCTTACTGAGCCTGTTTGCAGCACTTTAATATCTATTTCTTTACTGTGACGTATTTTGCATAATTATTAGACTTCGTCCTTATTACATTTACTAATTGCCATCTCACACCTAGCAGTCTGTAATATTTTCTGATACACTGTTTGACTGTCTCTACTAGATTTTTCTGTACATTGTGTCTGCAATCCGCTTATAACAAATGTAAATGATTGATTTTTGGTCTAGCACTGGTTGACGCCTATATCATTGCGTGACTCATCTTTTTATTCCATCTTTTAAACTTGTTCACTTTTTTATGTAATAAAATGTATATATTTTCACATTTCTATATTGTGGCGTGCCTAAGTTGATCATTCTTTCACTATAGTGTCTCATAGCATCTTTTGATCAACGCACCAAGGTTAACTTGGTCATTACTAAGGATTCTTGCATAGTGCCATCTATATAGTCTGCAACATTGTTTTATAGTTAGGGTATGTGCACACGATAGCAGGCTTTTACGTCTGAAAAGACAGACTGTTTTCAGGAGAAAACAGCTGCCTCGTTTCAGACGTAAATGCTCCTCCTCGCATTTTGCGAGGCTTCTCTGACAGCCGTAAATTTTGAGCTGTGCTTCATTGAGTTCAATGAAGAACAGCTCAAATTACGTCTGAAAGAAGTGCCCTGCACTTCTTTTGCCGAGGCTGTATTTTTACGCGTCGTCGTTTGACAGCTGTCAAACGACGACGCGTAAATTACAGGTCGTCTGCACAGTACGTCGGCAAACCCATTCAAATGAATGGGCAGATGTTTGCCGACGTATTGTAGCCCTATTTTCAGACGTAAAACGAGGCATAATACGCCTCGGTTACGCCTGAAAATAGGTCGTGTGAACCCAGCCTTAGATGTTTACATTTTCGCACTATTTGAACTAAAATCCCTCCGTGGGTATTTATTGTTTTTCATGTTTACATAGGGCAGATATGCCCTGTAAAAGTAAACAGTGTAAACCGCAGGAAATTCTGCCTGAAAAACCACACCAAATTGTAGTGAAGTTTTCGGGAAGGATGTCCACTGTAGAAAACAGTGGTTGAGAAAAAAGAAAAAAAGTTTATACTTACCTTGTTCTCCATTGTCATGGCAAAGCTTCCCTCTGTTGTCCACGCAGTCCGACCTCCTAGGTTGATGCTGCAGTCCATGTGACCGCTGCAGCCTGTGATTAACTGCAGAAGTCACATAGGATGAAACGTCATCCCAGGAGGCCGGCCTGGACAAGAACAGAAGAAAGCGTTGCTAAAAAGCATCCTGGTGGTAAGTATAAACGCTTTTATTCATTTTAAACAAAAAAAAAAAGGAGTTGCGATTATTGTGGCGGAATCGCAGCTTTTCTGTCCCAAAATTCGAAACATTTGCTATTTGTTGCGGGTTTTACCTCTGTTAGAGTAATTTTTATTAATTCATCTTTTTGGGTTGATAGGCAACGCCTAAAGGGCCTAGTCCTCGTACAAAGTCCTAATTATCAAGAGCTCTTGAGAGAATCAGAGAACAGTTTTAAAGGATGAACCTCCTATTTTATTTCTTTATTTTCTTTTAAGTTTAAAATTATAGTGACCCTTCCTGCTCTGGTGTACACCACCTATTAAGTCATAGAAATTGTAGGTATGGGGAAAGAGGAAAATAGAGCAAGATTGGTAAATGTCGCCTTCAATTCTTTTAATTGATACGGACTGGTATAGGAAAAGGATTTTATTGTGCAATGTCCCCTTTTCTTTTTATTAACAACAATTTTTAATTATGTTTAATTTTTAATTTTGTAATTTTTATATTTTTATTACTTCATTTATTGTAAATGTTTTATTTGTATTTCAAATCCCATTGATTAAGAGGCCATTATATGGCTATTCCTCATCAATGGGAAAAAAGGAGGGAGTACTCCAAAAACTTGTGTTGTAATTATCGCTTGGTCCATAAATTCACACAACATAGAGTTAAAAGCTGCAGCCTGTGTCAGACAAGCAGCTGGATCAGATTACACCAGGTGAACTTAAGTTTCCTAGTTCATATAATTAATGGTTGTGTGTATTAGGACTTGTACAACACTTAGGCTGGATTCACACGAGCGTGCCGTTTTTGCGCGGGCAAAAAACGCGGCGTTTTGCCTGCGCAAAGGGCACTTAACAGCTCCGTGTGGCAGCAGCATATAATGTGTGGCTGCGTGCTTTTCGCGCAGCCGCCATCATTGTGACACTCCATTTGGATGTTTGTAAACAGAAAAGTACGTGGTGCTTTTCTGTTTTTATTCATCCTTTTGACAGCTGATGCGCGAATCACGCTGTTCACACGGAAGTGCTTCTGTGCGACATGCGTGGTTTTCACGCAACCCATTGACTTCAATGGGTGCGTGATGCGCGAAAAACGCCCAAAGAACGGACATGTCGTGACTTTTTTCAGCGGACTCACGCTGAGTAAAAATCACGGACATGTCTGCACGGCCCCATAGACTAATATAGGTCCGTGCAATGCGCGTGAAAATCACGCGCGTTGCACGGACGCTTTTCCCGTTCGTCTGAATAAAGCCTTAGGCTGCACTGGGAGAAAATAAATCTCCCAGTCAGTCGTTGTGTGCGTCCGGGCTTTACGTACTGTCCCGTGTATCACTGCTCCAGCACCTGTCAGTCGAGCAGCGAGACCGGGATCGCAGCTTTCACTGCACTGGAGTAAACACACTCCCAGTCTGCAAACACACACTTCCGAACAAGGAGATCAAGATTACAGGCTGTATCATGCCTGCATACATTCAGAGTTTCAGCCGTGGGTGCCGTGACGTCATCAGCACTCGACGGCCGGGCAGCATGAATGATTGACGTCGCCACTACACTCACTCGATCCCGTTGTGATTAAGAGCCTGTCTTTGGGTATGGTAAGATTAGTTTTTTTGTATTATTCTAAAACATTTACAATATTACAATATTTATTATTTTCCTCTTTCCCCATACCTACAATTTCTATTTCTGAGAATCAGAGAACACACAGACACAAGTATATGTATGTAAAGCTCATTCTGCTTTATTGTCACTGCATTCAGTGTTTATAAAGCCTAGAACAAGGAAGTAAATGGTATATACCTTATATGTTACCTATGCTGTTTTATCCAATAACAAGAGTACAACTCATCTTTAACCCCTTAAGGACACGGCCAATTTTGGCCTTGAGGACAGAGCAATATTTTTTACATTTCCCTCTTTGCATCCCGACGCTCATAACGCTTTTATTTTCTGTACGACGTAGTTGTATGAGATTTTGTTTTTTGCGGGACGAGTTGTACTTTATGTACGTACCATTTTTTGGTACAAATACATTATCGTTTAATTTCTATACATTTTTAATTAGATTAAAATGCAGAAAAAAAGCAGTTGCGCAGCAGTTTTAATATTTTTTTTTTTACACCATACACCGATCATCATGAATAATGTTATACATTTGTTGTACAGGTTGTTACGGTCGTGGCGATACCAAATATGTCTATATTATTTCATGTTTTGGGACTTATATTTTAAAAAGTTGATTTATTATAAAAAATGTGTGTTTCTGTGTATTTTATTTACTTTTTATTTATTTATTTATTTATCATTAATTTTTTTTTACATTCATTTAACTTTTTTTTTTAATCCCATAAAGGGATTTATCATTTTGATTTTGATTTTGTAATTGCAATGTACTGGCATATATCTATATGCCAGTACATTAGCCTGTGTACTGATTGTACACAGGCAGTTGTTAGGGCATACCTCAGTATGCCCTAACAACAGGAAATATGTTCAGACAGCCCTGGGGTCCTTTACTGGACCCTGGGCTGTCTGGCCATATGAGTTGTGGGCTTTGATCGCGTCACAGTTATTTTCTGTGACGCGATCAATGTGCAGTCCCCCCTCTTTGAACTCTACGATCAGCTTTCATCGCGGCGTTCAAAGGGTTAACAGCGGAGAGAAGATGTTTCTCTCCTCTCCGCTGTCAGAGCGGGGCCGTGGCTGTGTATTACAGCCGTTGCCCCGCTCTCGATCGCACACACAGAGATGGCAGAGACTGCTGTCACACAGGACGAGTATGATCGTCCTAATGCGCGAAGTGCTCACCACTCAGGACGAGCATACTCGTCCTGTGTCGGCAACCAGTTAAAGAGGCTCTGTCACCACATTATAAGTGCCCTATCTTCTACATAATGTGATTGGCGCGAGATCACGCTTGCTGTCATTAAGTCCCACACAAACGTTACCGAAGTGTCGGGATTGTGAATAGACATCGCGTCATGGCTAGAAGCGATGTCTATTCACTCTCAAGACACTTCAGTGACATTAATATGTGAGTAAGTGACAGCACATCGTGATCTCGCAAGTTCACTATGTGCTGAGTACATGAATGGAGAGAAGTGTATGACGCTGATTGTTCAGCATCATACACTTCTCTTTACAACGCCCACTTGGTCAAAAGCTAAAAAATGGCCAGTTGGGCATTAACAAAGTCATTAGCATAAATTTAAATCTACAATTCAGCGCTGATCACATTATGTAGAAGATAGGCCACTTATAATGTGGCGACAGAGCCTCTTTAAAACCTTCCCGCTTTGGCCACTTTTGACCTTCCTGACAGAGCCTCATTTTTCAAATCTGACATGTTTCAATTTCTGTGGTAATAACTTTGGAATGCTTTTACCTATCCAAGCGATTCTGACATTGTTTTCTCGTGACACATTGGACTTTATGTTATTGGCAAAATTTGCTCTATACGTTCAGTATTTTATTGTGAAAAACACAAAAATTTAGTGAAAAATTGCAAACATTTACATTTTTCTCAATTTAAATGTATCTGCTAGTAAGACAGGCAGTTATACCACACACAATTGTTGCTAATTAACATCCCTCATATGTCTACTTTAGATTGGCATCGTTTTTTGAACATCCTTTTATTTTTCTAGGACCTTACAAGGCTAAGAACTTTAGCAGCAATTTCTCACATTTTCAAGAAAATGTCAAAAGGCTATTTTTACAGGGGCCACTTCAGTTGTGAAGTGGCTTTGAGGGCCTTATATATTACAAACCCCCAAAAAGTCACCCCATTTTAAAAACCTCACCCCTCAAAAGTATTCAAAACAGCATTTAGAAAGTTTCTTAACCCTTTAGACTGTAGAAAGTATTACGCACAACAATAGGGGTAATTTTTAATCTCTCATACCAGGGTGCAACATTTCGGTCCTAGCACGGACCTTTCTCAAGCACTAGAGATTCATGATAAATACACATATATGTTATTCCATATAATAGCAAAGTATGTGATAGGTCAAAAAAATATTACAAAACATACAGTATGTACACATATATACAAATATACAAGATAGATATAATAATACAATGTAGGAAGTAATGGATTAATGCAGTCACAAGTGTTAGTCCGTACTGTCTAATATTCTGCATGATTGTGTGAAGGTAAATTGTTGTTGTTTTTAAATAGAGACGTGTCCCAGGATGTATAATATCATCATATATATGTGTAGTCCGTCGATATCTCTGGATATATGCAAAAAATGAAGGTATATTGATGTATTCGTCTAGAATAGTCATTTATAGCATAATGATTATAGTTCCATAGGAGAGAGGCTTCATATAAGGGAGGCATCATTCTAGACATATAATATTTTCACACACAGAGTAGTCTGCAACCATATCCTCATGGTCCAAAAATTGTCAGTGCATGGTACTAAAGATGAGATGACAAGTACATCATGAGGGAGGCATCCTATTGGATACATATACACATATATATGGTCTGGAGCAATCTAGTCATAGTCCAAAGTAGTCAGTGTATGGTACTAGAAGTGGGGTGACCGCTGTATTATGAGGGAGGCATCCTTGTGAATGTGAAAAAATAGTTTCCCATTATATATTAAAACATCAAAGCGTCCCTAATCTAGGTGTACTTACCTTCTATATACTGGTAGGACTGTGTGACAGCGCAAAGAAGAGCGGTATATTGCATATGAGGGCGCTGTCAGTATCTTACAGTACTCCTCCCTATAAGGACCTCTGGATTTCCCACTTCTAGTACCATACACTGTCTACTTTGGACTATGACAAGATTGCTCCAGACCACTGTATATATGTGTGTATGCCTCCTTCATGATGTACTTGTCATCTCATCTACACTGACGATTTTTGGACCATGTGGATATGGTTTCAGACTACTCTCTGTGTGTGTGTGTGTGTGTGTGTGTGTGTGTGTGTGTGTGTGTGTGTGTGTGTGTGTGTGTGTGTGTGTATATATATAAATGTCTAGAATGATGCCTCCCTTATATGAAGCCTCTCTCCTATGGAACTATAATCATTATGCTATAAATGACTATACTAGACAAATACATCTATATACCTTAATTTTTTGCGTATATCCAGAGAGATCGACGGACTACACATATCTATGATGATATTATACATCCTGGGACACGTCTCTATTTAAAAACAACAACAACCTTCACACAATCATGCAGCATATTAGAAAGTACGGATTAACACTTGTGACCGCATTAATCCATTTCTTCCTACGTTGTATTATTATATCTATCTTGTATATTTGTATATATGTGTATATACTGTATGTTTTGTAATATTTTTTTGACCTATCACATAATTTGCTATTATATGGAATAACATATATGTGTATTTATCATGAATCTCTAGTGCTTGAGAAAGGTCCGTGCTAGGACCGAAACGTTGCACCCTGGTATGAGAGATTAAAGATTTTACCTGCAAAATTACCCCTATTGGTGTGCGTAATACTTTCTACAGTCTATAGAGGGTTAGGCCCCTATTCATACACCCTTATACTGAATCACCAGGTGCTATCTAAACCTATGTCGCATTGGATTAACCCTTTAGACGTTTCACAGGAATTAAAGCAAAGTAGAGGTGAAATTTACAAATTTCATATTTTTTTGCAGAAATTAATTTTTAATCCATTGTTTTTGTAACACAGAAAGTTTTACAAGAGAAATGCAACTCAATATTTATTGCCCAACAAGTAAAGGAAAAAAAGAACCCTACATTTGTAAAGCAATTTCTCTAGAGTACGGCAATACCCCATATGTGGTCATAAACTGCAGTTTGGGCACACGGCAGGGCTCAGAAAGGAAGGAGCGGCATTTGGCTTTCGGAGTGCAGATTTTGCTGGATTGGTTTCTGGACACCTGTGGGACCAAAACAGTGGAAACCCCCCAGAAGCTACCACATTTTGGAAACTACACCGCTCAATGCATTCACCTAGGGGTGTAGTGAGCATGTTAACCCCACAGGTGTTTTGTAGAAATTAGTGTGCACTCGATGTTGCAGAGTAAAAATTGGATTTTTTTCCATAGATATGCCAATATGTGGTGCCCAGCTTGTCCCACCATAACAAGACAGCTCTCTAATTATTATGCAGTGTTTCTCGGTTTTAGAAACACCTACATGTGGCCCTAATCTTTTGCCTGGACATTCGACAGGGCTGAGGAGTGAAAGAGTACCATTTAAAATTGAGGCCTAATTTGGCAATTTACAAAATATTGGTTCTCAATTGCAGGGCTCAGATGTGAAATAATAAAAAGAAAGTGACCCCATTTTGGAAACTACATCCCTCAAGGCATTTATTAAGGTATGTAGTGAGCATTTTCACCACACAAGTCTTTTCCATAAATGAATGGTGCAAATTAAAAATGTATATTTTTCCCTAGATATGCCATTTCAGTGGCAAATATGTCGTGCCCAGTTTGTGCCACTGGTGACACATATGCCAAAAAAATTTAATAGGGTTCTCCCGGGTATGGCGATGCCATATATGTGGAAGTAAATTGCTGTTTGGGCACGCTGTAGGGTTCAGAGGGGAGGGAGCGCCATTTGGATTTTGGAGGGTGAATTTTGTTTGGTAGTAGTTTTGTTTGGAGTTTCAGTGGTATTTTAGTTTATAATGTGGGGGTACATGTAAGCTGGGCAGAGTACATCAGGGGCATAGTCTTGTGGTATAATAATGGGGTAAAAAAAACAATAAAATAATCCATGGATGTGTGTTACGCTGTGAAGCAATCCTTTATGCACAGGCCTGATAAATGTCCTTTCTTATCCCCCATTTGGTCCACACTCCGCACCTTTGCAGTTTGGGGAATTTTGCTGGGAAGAGTTGTCCTGGTATAATACATGCACACTCGCTTCCAGCAGATATGTTTGGGCCCTACCCTTCCTGGTTCCCTAAATTTAGGGCCTTGATATATCGCCTCTTGAAACAGAAGAAATGTTCCCCTCGGGCCGGCACAACTTCATATTTTTTATTTCCTGACTTATTGGAGCCTTAACTAATTTTATTTTTTCATAGACGTAGTGGTATGAGGGCTCTTTTTTGCGGGACGAGCTGCAGTTATTCTTGGTACCATTTTGGGGTACATGCGACTTTTTGATCACTTTTTATCCTATTTTTTGGGAGGCCAGGTAAACAAAAAAACGCAATTCTGGCATAGTTTTTTTTAGGGTTCTATTATACAGAGTTCACGAAGTGTTATAAATTACATGTTAACTTTATTCTGCGGGTCAGTCCGATTCTGGCGACCTAATTTCTAGCACTTTTTTATGTTTTACAATGTTTTGCACAATAAAATTACTTTTGTAAAAAGAATGTACTTTTTCTGTCGCCAAGTTGTGAGAACCATAACTTTTTAACTTTTTCTTTGACGGAGCTGTATGAAGGCTTGTTTTTTGCGAGACGAGCTATAGTTTTTATAGGTACCATTTTTGGATACGTTCGTCTTTTTGATCACTTTTTATTCCAATATTTGTAGGGCAAAGTGACCAAAAAACAGAAATTCTAGTATCGTTTTTTACGTTTGTTTTTTTACGCTGTTCATCGCGTGCAATAAATAATATAATATTTTTATAGCTCAGGCCGTTATGGTCGCGGCGATACCAAATACGTATGGTTTATTTTATTTTTTTCAATAATAAAGGACTTGATAAGTGAACAGGGCGATTGTGTTTTATTTTATTACTTGAAACTTTTATTATGTTTTCAAACTTTAATTTTTTTCCCTTTTTTTTACCCTTTTTTTTTTATATCCTCTTTTTTTTACACTTTTTTTCAAGTCCCACTAGGGGACTTGAAGGTCCAACTGTCTGATTTTTTTTTTTCTAATACATTGCACTACCTATGTAGTGCAATGTAATAGATCTGTCAGTGAACAATTCACTGACAGCAAGCCGATTAGGGTTCGCCTCCCGGCGGGGCCTGATCGGCTTCTGTAATGGCAGAGCAGGAGGCCATTGTGTCTCCTGTTGCCATAGCAGCAGCAGTGAGCCCCCTGATTGCATGTCAGGGCTGGCGATCTGCTAGCAACCGCTAAGATGCAGCAATCGCTTCCAATCACTGCATCTAAGGGGTTAATGGCAGGGATCGGAGCTAGCTATAACCATTTACAAGAAACAGAAATATTTTTCTTGATGAACACAAAATGGCGGTTTGGCCTGCTTTTTCACCTCCTCATTAAATTCAAAGGTGAAAGCCCACAACAGAAAAGCAGCGATTCTGAAATATACAATAACATGATGCGAATTTTAAAAAAATGCACCCCATGTAAATTTATGAACGGTTTTATAGATATTTTTTACTCAGCTTGTCTCATCCACTCTGCTGCTACTGTAATACGCTGCAGATTTTCCGCAATTAAATCCATTGTAGAAAATCTGCAATGTTTACGCTACGTGTGAACATAGCTCTAGCAGACAGTGATCCTCACTGTACGGGTAAGACAAGCAGGATTTACTTTCTGTTTTTGCCTAAGGCCCTTACACACTGAGTGTTTTGGTGCTGATTTTGATGCAGAAACCGCTTTGGAATCAGCACCAAACAATGCCCCAAATCCCCCCCCCCCATTGATTCCAATGGGAGGCCGAGGCGTTTTTTCCCCAGGCAGTTTTTCGTGGAAAAAAAAAACGGCATTCCATTTCTTGGAGCAATTCGCTCCTCTGAACCACCATTGAAATAAATGGGAGGCAGAAGAAAAGGCGCCACTAGTTTGAAGAGTTTTTTTTTGCTGCGCTTTTTTACCACTTTTTTTTTATTGGATTCACTTTACAAAATTCCTAAAAAAAAATATGGCAAAAAGTGGTAAAAAACACTGGCATTTCAAAATCTGCCTTAAAAATTCTGAAGGAATTTTGAGACAGATTTTTTTCTGCCTGATAAAAAAACCTCTGTGAACTAATTCTAAAATGTAAAAGGCTTTTTCCTTTTCTGGATGCAAAATAAACACAGGCAAGCCGTGTTTTTGGACTTTATACATTGTGTCACTGCCTCTGTTCTGAGCCTGCTGTGCCTACCTCTCTTGATGCTAATCTCCCACACTACATGCAGATATCCAGGGATCGACCCAGACACTAAGGGCCCCATGCAGCATATGGGTCCCTTGCTCTCCAATATCTCATCATAGATCACCCCTTATGTCCCTCCACCCGTAATTTTTAGCCATACAATTCATTTACATGCAGTTTAATAGACAAAAGAAGGCTGTTTTAAGCTGACAGTGGGTCCCCTTACCTACTAGGTCCTTGTGCAGCTGCACAGTTTGCACCAATAGTATGCCCCCCTCTGGACATATCTTCACATAATCACCAAAACTGAACAGATCAAAAATCTCTGCACTCCAGATCCCGGTAAACATCCAAGTCACAAAGTCGACAAATGATCTGATTAGGTGCAGGGAGCGTTTAGATGTGGAACTGCTCATCTTCTCACCCCTGTAATAAGCAAAAAGAAAAGACTGAGGGGGACATCCCTTTCATTGCGTCACAGGGAATTCATGCGACCGTACCAAGTGTGGGAAGACAGCCCAGGGTGCGTTGAAGGAACATAGGGCTGTCTGACCATATTTCCTGTTGTTAGGGCATACTTAAGTGTGCCCTAACAACTGCCTGTGTACTATCAGGCCTTATTCACACGAACGTGTCCGTTTTGCGCGCGCAAAAAAATTCTGCGTTTTGCCCGCGCAAAAGTTCAGTGTGACATCTGTATATGGTGCGTGGCTGCGTGATTTTTGCTCAGCCGGCATCATTATGACACTCTGTTTTTATGTTTACAAACATAAAAGCAGGAGGTGCTTTTCTGTTTTCATAAATTTCTTTTACTACTGTAGCGCGAATCACGCGCGGCACCCGGAAGTGCTTCCGTGTGCCGAGCGCGATTTGCACGCACCCATTGACTTCAATGGGGGCATGCTGCGCGAAACACGGGTGAGTATAGGACATGTCGTGAGTTTTACGCAGCTGTGTGAAAATCACGACCTGTCAGAACGGCCCCATTGACTTACATAAGTCCGTGCAATACGCGTGATTTCCATGCGCGTAGCACAGACGTAAAACACGTTCGTGTGAATAAGGCCTCAGATATAGATGGCATATAGATAGATATATGTCAACACATTAAAGTTAAAAAATAAAAATAAAAAATCCCCTATGGGATTAACGACTGCCCATCGTCATTTGACTGCAGGCAGTTCAGGTCCTATGTCTACAGAGACATCTTTTGGCGTTGCTGTAGAAGAGGCTGATGAGCGCTCCTGTGAACTGTAATTTACAGCTCCTGAACTTAGAGCAGCCTCCTGAAGACAGCTGGCATCGACCCCAGCTATTTAACCCCTTGATTGCCACAGTTCGTGACCGCGGCATGATCAAAGGGAACTTCCCTCTTCGATCGCGTCACTGGAAACCCAGAGAATCCCTCTACAGTTAGCCCTGGGGACCTAGGAAGGATCCCAGGGCTGTCTATTCAGTTTGCCTGCTGTTAGGTAACACAGTGTTATAATGACACAGTGTAATGCATAACATAATAAGGTTGTAAATAAAGTTATCCCTTAAAAAATGTCCCCAAAAAATTCATTACTTTGCATAAAATATATTTTATTGCACATACATTACGCAAAAAAACTACACATATTAGGTACCTACACGGCCATAATACCCTGAAGAATTAATTTAACAGGTTATTTAGCATGAACTGTGAACGCGATAAAAAGTAAACAAAAAAAACAATGCCGAGAATCGCTTTTTTCTATACTCACGCGGTGGTGAAATTAAATTATATAACTTACACAGTGAATTTTTTCTATCCCCAAACTGTGGGAAAAAAATTAACATTTTTACAATTACAAACACAAAAACAGGCCTCATGCATGCTGCTCTAAGTTCAGGAGCTGAAAGTTAGGGTATGTTCACACGACCTATTTTCAGACGTAAACGAGGCGTATTATGCCTCGTTTTACGTCTGAAAATAGGGCTACAATACGTCGGCAAAGATCTGCCCATTCATTTGAATGGGTTTGCCGACGTACTGTGCAGACGACCTGTTATTTACGCGTCGTCGTTTGACAGCTGTCAAACGACGACGCGTAAAAATACAGCCTCGTCAAAAGAAGTGCAGGACACTTCTTTGGACGTTTTTGGAGCTGTTTTCTCATAGACTCCAATGAAAACAGCTCCAAAAACGGACGTAAAAAACGCCGCGAAAACGGCGTGAAAACTCAGCGAAAAATGCGAGTTGGTAAAAAAACGTCTGAAAAGCAGGGTCTGTTTTCCCTTGAAAACAGCTCTGGATTTTCAGACGTTTTTGTTGACTACGTGTGAACATACCCTTACTGCTCATACAGCCACATCAATGAAAAACAAAAAAGTTATGGCTGCTGAAAGGCAAAGAGGCAAAAACGGAAAAATGTAGCTGGTCATTAAGGCCTTTTCAGGCCCGGTCATTAAGGGGTTTAAAAAAGAATAATGTCAAAATAAAAATAATGCTTAAAAAACACACAATCGCGCAGTTATTACAACATATAAACTTTATTAAATATATGTCCGAAAAGTTTAATAATTAAGAGATATATTTCATAGCTCTACAACTGTAACAACCTGTACAATAACTTTATAGCATCACATATAATGATTATGTATGCCATAAAAAAGTTAAATAATACTTGCTCTTTTTTTGCATTTTTGGAAAAAAAAATATTTATATAAATTAAAAGCATACAGTATATATACACCCAAAATGGCACCTACATAAAGTACAACTGGCAAAGAACAAAGCCTAATATGTCTACGTTACACAGAAAATAAAAAAAGTTATGACTGCCGAAATGCAAAAAATTTAAAAAAATTGTTCTGGTCCTAAAGGCCAAAATTGTTCCGGTCCTTTAGGGGTTCTAGTAAGTGTATTCCAGTATAGATTTTTAATAAGTAATAATAATTTATGCATTCCATTCAAGCAAATAACCATGTATATTTTATTATTCGCTTTCCATCTTCCTCACTTTATAGTGTAAAAAAATTGGAATTTAAAAAAATAATAATAATTCTACAGCAGGACTTTAAGAAAATTATTACAATATATTGTATAAAACAAACTAAAATATATTGTTGCTCTTTATTTTACCTTCACTAAATGTTGATAATAATCTCATAGTCCATATATAAAGTAAAAATCACACATAAAGAAAATATTTACATTTATGTTTTCATTTTATCCATATTTATTCATTTTATTTTTTTGTAAATAAAATGGTATTGAAATGTTTTTAGTATTCCTTTTTAATTGTTGAAATTTAACATTTACATTTTTTCTTTCTATTAATGTTATCCATAAATAATATGAATGTCTGCTTGTTATATTTGGAAAATGAATTTTAAATAAATTGATAGCTGTACAATATCATTGTGTCTCATTGTTTCTGAAGTCAAAATTGTATCTCATCTTAGATGATTGTAACCCATAATGCATTTATATATATATATATATCTATATATATATATATATATATATATATATATATATAGTACAAAAGAACACAATATACCATATTTGATATTAAACCTACTGTAAATGTTATGTTTATTTTCAATAAAACGTAAAATAAAATACAAATTAAGACAATAAAAATCAATGTAAATAAAACCCGTTAAAATATGTAACTTATTTTAAAAAAAATATTGTATTTTCCAAATGGGGGCCAAATTAAAATAATTCACCAGATTGTTTCTTAAAGTGTTATTTATTGCATTTTTTTGTGGCTATAAAGTATTAAAAAAAACAGAGTTTTATATCTGAGTATTGGCGCCTCTAATTCATTTTTTACCAATTGATTTGTGAATTTGATACCACTACTCCTTATGTATTCTTATGTAAGACTTTATTTTATGCTATTGAATTATTATTTTCCTCTATTAGATCTCACCTCTAATTTTTGCATTTGCACTTTAGATTGTGTACACCAGAAGCATTAAATATTAGATCAACGTGTATTATGAAAAAATAATCTATATTATACTATAATAATTATATTGTATTTTAAATTCATTAATAAAGATGACATGACTGATATTACATTTTTGGTGTCTCAGAACAAGCCATTATGTAGGTATAATAGTTAAAAAAAAATAAGTATTGACAAAATATTGGATTTGCCAATTTCTAATTTGTAATAATTTTTTCAGATAGTGGAAAGTCTGACATATAAATGGACATTATTTTGCTTTGTACATTTACATTCCTACACACAACATTCCTACACACAACTTTCGCTCTAGATATTACAGCACACTACCTTCTACTGGTAGAGCACTGTACAATACTGACATCTAGTGGACATAAGGGAAATAACACCCAAACATTGGGCATTTGAGCGCTTCCTGAGGGTATGAGCCATTGACATAAATTTGTCTCTCACTTACCCGTTAATGCAGTACTGTTTAGTAATGAAGTTTAGTTAATTTATTTAAGACTATGAAATCATACTTTCATTTCTAGTATACATTACTTAAATCAATGCAGTTGTCTCTGTCTAAAAAGAAAAAATATGGGAAAGCCCACAGATTTGTCCATAAAAAAGCAGCCATAGGATAACTGTGTGGACAGTCATGTGACCCACATCATCTGACCCCTGGCATTCAGGTAACACTGTCCAGCTGTCTAACAGGTGAATAATAGGTTATTGAGGAGCAGAAGTTATAAGGTATTTCTACCTCCAGCAACATCTCATCATGTATATAATAAAATAGTACTCACTTATGCCCCGTTCCCCACTCACAGTAAGATGACCTTAAGCCCGCCACTCAGATTAAAATGACCATCAGCCGCTCACTTGCAGTAAAATAACCACCACCCCCCCTCACAGTAAAATGACCATCAGTCCCCCACTCACAGTAAACTGACCATCAGCCCCCCACTCACAGTTTAAATGACCATCAGCCCCCCCAATAAAGTGACGATCAGCCCCCCAGTAAAATGACCATCAGCCCGCCACTCACAGTAAAATGAACATCAGCCCGCCACTCACAGTAAAATGACCATCATCCCCCCTCACAGTAAACTGACCATCAGCCCCCCACTCACAGTAAAATGACCATCAGCCCACCACTCTCACTAAAATGACCATCAGCCCACCACTCACAGATGCCCCCTGTCGTTAGTGCCACACAGCCCTCTGTAGGTAGTGCCACACAGCCCCCTTGTAGGTAGTACCACACAGCCCCCTTGTAGGTAGTACCACACAGCCCCCTTGTAGATAGTGTCACACAGCCCTCCTGTAGGTAGTGCCGCACAGCCCCCTTGTAGGCAGTGCCTCACAGCCCCAGATGGGGGGGCCATACCATAGGGCAGAACGGGCACCCTTATGCACGGTGTCGCCACTAGCAGCAGCTATGCCTGCAGCAGCGGTAGCGATGCCACTGAGATAAGAAGCGCCCAGGCGGAGAGGCAGCTGCCGAGTCGCCGGGCCTGGGCGCTTCTGAAACACAAGCAGGGGAAGGGAGCCAGTGCAGCGCCCCCTTCCACCTGCTGGAGTGATGCGCCCTGTGCAATGGCACAGGTTGCACACCCCTAAGGCCAGCCCTGTTTATATATTCCACCATTATTCCTATTTACATAGCCCATGTTGCCCCTACAGAGTGTGCATGCGTGTTTGTGTGTCTGTGGTCACATGATTGATGCCATGTCTAGTCATATTCATTAGCCTGTGGATACATTACACAGGATTAATATGTGGGCTGTTCCACTGTAAGAGGGGCCTCATGCACTATAATAAATGTTTGTGAGCAGAATTGCTAATATATGTATACTAGAAAACTGTATAATTTCCTATTCTACAAAAACAAAAACTGAACAACCCCTTTAAAACATGTAACTTCAACTTGTTTTAGATAAATGAAACAGTGTAGACCCTGCCTAGATAATATATGTTGTGGATTTGTGTACCAACATTTTTATTAACCCGTTAACGCAACTTCACGTAAGTGCAAGTAATGGACAGTGAAGTCAGGGCTTTCAACATTAGAGTCCCCGGCCAGAGCATCGGAAGATCTCTGGCCGGGGACTCCTGTCTTGGAAAAGCCCTTTACGTCACTGTCCGTATATGGACAGTGACGTCAGTGGCTTCCTCCTACCCCCTTGTAGATTGCACCCCCTGTAGATAGCACCAACCCCCCTGTAGATAGCACTCCCCTGTAGATAGTGCCACTGCAGCATCCTGTGGGAGCGGAATCCCAGGCGGCCAGACCCCGCTCTAGCGGGGGATTTCGCTCCTAGAAGGAGACCCTGACGTCTCTGTCCATATATGGACAGCGGCGTCAGGGGCTCCCTCTAAAAGTGGTATCTCCTGCCAGAGCGTCGGCAATGCTCTGACCGGGGATTCCGCTCCTGGAGAAGCTCCCAGCGTCACTATCCATATATGGACAGTGATGTCAGGGGTTACTCCTGGAGCGGAATCCCTGTCCAGAGCGTTACCGAACCTTTGGCCAGGATTCCCCTCCTGGAGAAGCCCCTGGTGTCACTATCCATATATGGACAGCGACTTCAGAGGCTACTCCTGGAGCAGAATTCCGCTCCTAGATGGAGCCCCAGATGTCTCTGTCCATATATGGACAGTGACGTCAGGGGCTTCCTCTAAGTGTGGAATCCCCTACCAGAGCATTGTCAGCGCTCTGCCAGGAGTTTCTGCTCTTAGAGGGAGCCCCTGACGTCACTGACCATATATGGGCAGAGTTGTTAGGTGCTCCCTCTAGGAGCGGAATCCCCGGCCAGAGCGCTGATGACGCTCTGACAGGGGATTTCACCCTTAGAGGAAGTCCCAAAAATCACTGTCCATATATGGATAGAGACATCTGGGGCTCCGTCTAGGAGCGGAATCCCCGGCCGGAGGTATTCCGCTCCTACAGGGAGCTACAGTGGAGCTATCTACATGGGTAGTGGATGCCATCTATGGGGGGTGCTATCTAGATCTAGAGGGGGTAGTGATATCTTCAGGGGGTTTGCTATCTACAGGGGGGTGCTATTTACAGGGGGGTATTATCTACAATGGGGTGGTATCTACAGGGGGTTGCTATCTACAGGGGTTGTGCTATCTACAGGGGGGTTGGCGCTATCTACATGGGCACTGTGGCACTATATGGGGGGTGGCACTATCTACAGGGGACACAGGCACTATGGGGGCTCTGGCACTTTGTATGTGGGCACTATGTCACTTTATATGTGGGCACTGTGGTACTATGTGGGCACTGGCATTAACTACAATGGGAACTGGCACTATGTCACTATGTGGGCATACGTTATATGTTGGCACTATGGCGCTATGTCACTTTATATGTGGGTGCTGTGGTACTATGTGGGCACTGTGGCACTATCTATAGTGGCCACTGTGGCACTATGTAGGCACTGGCACTTTATATGTGGGCACTATGGCACTATGTCAGTTTATATGTGGGCACTGTGGTACTATGTGGGTACTGGCCCTATGTGGGCATTATCTACAGTGCGCACAGTGGCACCATCTACCGGGATATTGCGGCACTATCTACATGGGCACTGTGTTTTCAGAGGGTTGGAATAAAAAAAAACTGAAAAATGAAATCCATCCATTTTTTTAACGGATTGCAAACGGGTGACAAACAGCCATTAAAAACGAACAGGCAGACTGGAAATGGATACAAATTTGAAGACACGCTGATGCAAAATGGCCATGAAAAAATGACTGTTCATCAGTTTTTAATGTTAATTTTTTTTTCCACTGTTGTCTGAATGTAGCCTTACTTGTATATAGGGGGGCAGGGTCTGTTGGAATGCCGAGGCCTTGACAAAGCGTGGGTACACTTGAAATGGCCATAGGCTATTATTCCACATATTCTACTACATTATGAGTGCCGTGGATTTTCCTCTTCACTTTTGCATCCGTTTCATTTATTTGAAACATGCGAAAACCCATGTTTTGTTAGTCAGAACATAAAACCCACATTCTTCAAATAATTTAAACTGCATAGGCCCAAGATCTTCGCTATCACCAACTTTGGCATTTGTAGAACAACTTGAAGACTACGTATGTGCACCTTTGACTTTGAACTTTTTTTTTTTTTTTTTTAATAAAACAATGTTTTCAGTTATTTTAAAGGGTAACTAAACGTTCAAAAAAACTTTTGACATGTCATAGTGACTTGTGAAAAATATTGATCAATGGGGATCCGAGCACTGAGACCCGCACCGATTGCTAAAACTAAGTGGCAGAAGCACTCGGCTTTTCTCAGAAAGCTGAGCAAGCAGTGTATGGCCTCATAGACTTTCTATTAAGCCCGTACACCACTTGCACAGCTTTCCGAGAAAAGCAGAGAAATAACTAAGCAACACAGCGCTCACCCGAGCACTTCTGACGCTTTGTTTTAGCGATCAGAGGGGATCTTAGTGCTCGGACCCCCACTGATCAAAACTTTTGACATGTCACAATGACATGTCAAAAGTTTTTTGAAAGTTCACTTACACTTTAAGCAACTTTCAAATGCTTTTTTTCTAGAAAATAAATGTTTTACTTTTTAAGATACAGCGTCTATGTATTTTGTATACATAGAAGCTGTATATTTACATCAAAGTTGATTCTGTCAGGTCAGCTAGAATGACGGCTCAGCTGAAAGCTGATCCTGCAGGTCTCTGACATGCAGGATACAGCTAATAAGAATCACATCTAAGTTGATGAACATAGATGTGATTGTTATTAGCTGGATCCTGTGTTTCAGAGACACGCAGAATCAGCTTTTAGCCGAGCCGTCAGTTCAGCTGACCTGACAGAATCAGCTTAGACAGCTAGTACATGTGTAAGGCCCTGTTCACATTTAATTTTTCCCTAGACTGTGGACAAAACATGCCTTTGTTTTCTTGAAAGGAAACCGAAGATAGGTCACAAAAATCAGCCTAATAACAATCACATTGTCTACCATTATGACCATTGTTCAGTATCCAAATAACAGTGCCATGCAGTGCCTAAATAAGTCACAGAACCTGAATAATAGTGCCACAGTGCCTAAATAATAGTACCACAGTGCCTAAATAATAGTGCCACAGCTCCTAAATAATAGTGCCACAGTGCCTAAATAATAGTACCACAGTGCCAAAATAATAGCGCCATAGTATTTAAATAACAGTGCCATGCAGCGCCTAAATAATAGTGCCACAGTGCCTAAATAACAGTGCCATACAATGCCTAAATAACTTTGCCACAGTGATAAAAAATAGTGCCACAGTGCCTAAATAATAGTACTAGAGTGCCTAAATAATAGTACTAGAGTGCATAAATAATAGTACTAGAGTGCATAAATAATAGTGCCACAGTGCCTAAATAATAGTACCACAGTGCCAAAATAATAGTGCCATAGTATTTAAATAACAGTGCCATGCAATGTCTAAATAATAGTGCTGCATGCCTAAATAACAATGCTATGTAATGCCTAAATAATTGTGCCACAGTGATAAAAAAAATAGTGCCACAGTGCCTAAATAATAGTACTAGAGTGCATAAATAATAGTGCCACAGTGCCTAAATTAGCTGCCATTCCATACTCGCTATCAGGGTAAAGTCTGATGGGTTCCATATCTGTTGGGCTTTGTACCCTAAATCGGACTGTAGATTTTAAGCTTGGGCGTGGTGGGCATTCGGAGATGAAGGCCCATTGCTATTGGGGCACATGAGCTATTGCCCCATTTGTAACTACAATAATTCAGCCCTCAATGGCTGTCTGCTTCCTATATTGCAATAACTGGGACTCTATATGGTACCAGACACATCTTCACCTGCTGCGCCACTACTCCTAGCTTCTGTCTCGAAGGGATAATTGCCCAAAGACTTTCCTTATTGCTTCGGATACCAGCTGATTAAGACATACGAACACTCTAACAAGAAAACAAGAAAAATGTACACATATGCACACTCACTACCTTAAAACGACCGCTCACACAAAACCTACAGACATGCAAATCTCTGCAAACTATCTCCAGGTACACACAACCTGACTGGGGGTTAGGCCAGGAGGCAGGAGCATTGCAGGCCAGGTAGGCTGACTTTGTTGTTCTTTCATCTCCTGAACAAATATATCAGTGCTGTGCTGTAGCAATAAACTGAGCTCACCACGTAGTCCTAACTATGAACTATATACTGTGTCTGTAATGCTCTCTAGCCCATGCGTAGCTGGCATTAGTCGGCCGCTTCACTCTACATCAGCAGCTGCTCATTTGCTTACTCAGATACTGAAGAGCGCTGCAAAGACGCACTTGATTCCTAGGACGATATAGTACATTCAGCTCAGTGCTACAGCAGAGTAGCGATAAAATTATATTTTGATTTCTCCGTATTTGCTTAATCCCCAAAGGAGCCGGCTGTGGTGAGATTTTCATTTTGCCTCATGGTTGGTTTAGTCCTGTTCTTAGCGAGGAGAGAGCTAGTTTCTTTGTTTTGTAAGAAGTATTTCACCCTTATCTTAGTTAACTACTCATATTTATACCTGAGCAATTTCCTCCATTTAATTCTGCAAAGTACAATGTCAAATGTGAGGATGGCAGGGTTGGTTCTTTCGTGGGCCCAGGCTCTGACACAATAATAAACCCCAAAGGTCCAGCAGCCATATAAACCATTTGCCACCACTAGGGTTTATTTCTTATTGGTTGTTTCACAAATAACCTAATAGACCTTACTGATGTCTTGTGTGTACAATGATAACAACAAAGATTATAATGAAATGAAAAAGTGAATGTGCACATGTTCTGTATAGATTGAGGGTGGGACCTCAGAGTCATTTCCTTGGTAAGATCCAAGGAACCCTAGTCCGACACTAGAGAGAAGGTTAAGGTGTTTGTTTATTCAGGTAGGGGCTACAGTCTGAAGAGTGTGGACATAACTTCACAATTTCTGCGCTTCTTGTCAAAATACCTCTTAAGGAGATGTTACATTGACATATGTCTGGTGTGCCATTTATTTGGACATATTCTTTAATCAAGAATTTCACTTGTATCGCAAATCAGCTCTCAGAAATTAAATATATGTGCAATTGCCAGAAATAATCTGAATTGGAGGAATGTCAGTTTGTCACTGTCACAGTTATCCTGGAGGGATCTGACCAAGTTATTATTTCAATACTTGTAAAGATTATTTTATCTAACATATTTATCTGCAATATTTAATTTCAGAAATATGTCCCATGAACTGTGTTGGATAAAAATTGTAATCCTTCTCTGGTGCTGCTTGGAGTCTCCACATTTCATAGATGTAATTTTGCCAAAGTACGTAGATTTGTAAGTAAACGGCTCTTTTATCAGTTTGACTAGTGTCAAACATGGGGGCCGGTAATAGTGTTAACATCTCCGCAGACAATTCGAAAGCAATTACAGACCTAAGCCCTGGAAAACTATGTTGACCCTTATTTGGACATAATATATTTAACGTTATTAACAATCCTACAGCAATATCTATCCCTTCTGTTATTTCATTCTCATGACAACTTATGATCATTACAACAAAAGCATTAGTGAGATACAAAAACTCGGTGAGGTACGTTTCTGAGATTACCCTGAACTTAATGTAAAGAGTGACCTCTGCTGTCCAAGTCCACCAGCGTTGATGACATCATAATCTTCATTGTGGGCATTATTGACGTCTACAAGTTCACTGTGTACACTTGCACAGGTGGCTATTTTTGGTTTCAATATGGAACACTCTATGCCTAAGCCATGCAAAGCTTCTGTCTCTGTTTTACAGGACCCACTAGCGGAGAGGAGGCCGCAGACAGGGTGTCATCCACTGGCATAGTGTCAAGAGAGTGCTACTGGTGTCCTTTCACATAATGATTCCCGTTTAACTTTGGCTTAGATGCTGTTGTGATTTTTGCTGGCTATACGCATGAGGGTTAGGTAAGCTTATGTGGTCTAGGGAGTTTGGTGAGTTGCGTCCAGCCGCAGAATAGCTGATTGACAAGGTGGGCTATGAGTCTCCACCTGGGTTTTCAGATGTGTTTGAGAAGCTTTGCCAGCTGGCACCTTCTTGCAGGTTATAATTTTCCACCTGGAAGAAATGTGTCAGCATGTTACTGGACTTCTCTCAAACTTTTCTCTTTTTGACTATGAAGAATGGATTGCGGCCATCTGTAGAGGAGCTAAGTAAGATAAAGTAATTGGCTGCCTTTATGTTGCTATTGGCCATCAGTCTTCCTGGAGCTCAAAGACCATCTTAAATTCTGGTCAAACCACATCCTTTTAGGCTTCGTTCACATCTGCGCTAGGGCTCCGTTCCGACGTTCCGTCTGAGTTTTCCATCGGAACGGAGCCCTGACAGATACAAACGGAAACCATAAATCAATTGATTTCAATGGTGACGGATCCGGTGCCAATGGTTGCCGTTTGTCTACGTTGTGCAAGGGTTCTGTAGTCGACTATGCTATTGATTCCGTCAAAACGACGGAACCCTTGCACAACTGAGACGAACGGAACTCATTGGCACCGGATCCGTCACCATTGAAATCAATGGTGATGGATATGGAAACCTATGGTTTTCGTTTGTGTCTGTCAGGGCTCCGTTCCGATGGAAAACTCAGACGGAACGTCGGAACGGAGCCCTAGCGCAGATGTGAACGAAGCCTAACATTAATTTTATTCTTTATTTTATCAGAAATTTTTCCTATATTGCAGATACAGTTGGGAAGAATATTCTGGGACCACATTAGGCTTTAGCAGTCCTAAAATGTGCATCTTTCATCTAGAGAGCAAAAAAACAAAATATTTATGCTACCAGATATTACATTATAATATTATAACTCACTTCACATACTGATGCCTACTGTACCTAAAGGCAGAATCTATGGAAAATTTTGCATTACCTAGGAGGAGTGGGAAATTAAATATTGAGACATAACCTAACAGTTCCATTGAAGAACACTAGGTGGCGCAGGAACTTTCCATTCCACACATAATATTATTATTGTTATTGTACAATTTTTAATTATTATAATATTATTCATATGCAATATGTACAATATGTTATAAATATATAAATATATAGGCAGCGTTTGCTAAGAGAGAATGAAGCAGGGACAAGCAGTAAATGTAACAATTACGATCATTTCTGTGATCCTCTCCAAATGTTTTTTTTTAACAATAGGACCAGTTTTATAAACCCATCTGCCACTCTTGCTACAATTCTAATCCCGTACTCAAAATATCACAATCAATCGATGGGTGTAATAACCATCTGCAGGAACATGCATAATGTAAGAAAAATGTAAATTTGATTGATAAACAGAAATTCCAAAAATGCCTCAAACAGCTAAATTTATTTTAAAAGGGTATTAATACACCCAACTACCATCTTCTGCAATGTCAAGGGATGGGGAACCATGAGCTCAGACAATCAGGAATTCCTAAACTAGGAAAGGAGTCCTTGAAATAATCTATTCCCTTTGGAGTTTGTTAGCTTCAAACCCTTTGGGGACTTGCAGCATTAAAACTGTCCCCAAAGAAAATAAAATAAATTCTGTTGTGTTTCCTGCAAAAGCCATTCAAACCACTCTGTGTCCAACTAGTGAATAAAGCAGCTCTGTCTGTTTCACTCACAGCAGGAAATCCCAGCACTAGCTGAAGCAGAAATCAAAAGCTGAGAATCGGTAGGTTCAGATAAACAGCTTTTTATAAACACAGCCTAGTCAATCTAAGTGTGTGTTAGGCCTTATTCACACGAACGTTGAATACGTCTGTGTGACGGCCATTGAATCATTGAATCAACGAACCATGTGAAGGGTCCGTTAAAAAATAGAACCTGTCCTATTTTGTTCCATTTTCACAGATACCTCCATAGGCTCAAGTCTAGGGGGTTTTCGAAAACGGGAGCCGCACGGGGGCACCTTGGACGTGAGAAACTTGACGTTTTCTATGTCCGAATGTACCCATACTCGTGTGAATCTAGCCTAACTGTAGAAAATCCTATCACTTCTCACACCATCAGAAGCATAACTTGGGGCTCTTGAGTCCCAGTACAAACTCTGTAATATGAACCCCCCCCCCCTCCCCTAGTTTGTGCCATTTGTAACACTGGTATCTTTCCATGTGGTAAAGGAGACCCTGGTGCGACTGCTACCTCTGCAAACCTTAAATGAAGCGGCTACAATTACTGCTCAGATGGGCAGGGGGAGCAGCAACCAATTTTCTATCAAAAGGAGTATTTATAGGCCATAAAAACTGAATGTGTTTATGTTGTAGGACTACAGATAGACTACTGCATCACAACGTTTATTTAAGGGCTCACCGGACCATCACCCATAGAAGTTTGTGGCATGTTTGAGACAATAACATTTTAGAAGTTTATTTTTAGGGTTATTTCCCTTTTAATAAAATACATATAAAAATCATAATAGCCTTTACTTGTGTTAGATTTTTCAGTATTCTTTAAGTAATCTGTACTTAATGGCCCACACCCTTATATTCCGGGATCCTTCTGACCACCATACCTTGATCTTATATGACAGAAAATGCCAAGTCGTTCCTCATTACTCTGAAAGCATACTTGCTAATTAAGCTGCCAGGTTCAGCAGTCTTTGAAGCGGAAGCCTTGGGGAATTGATGACATTTTTTTTAGAGGAGAAATGAGACAAATGCGACCCTTGTTTTTAACCTCTGCGAAATTTGGTTAAATGGCTTCGAGCTGTGTTCTGTTAGAGATAAAACAAGGCTGGATACATGGGAGGACTTGTATACAAGCTTTACCTTTTAATTCATTTTGCTGTGCAAATATGGGACACCCACACAATACTGCCCTGAACATCCCTGAATGCTCATCGGCACAAATAACAGATGCATGTATGCAAACATGAGATGCTCTTCTGTACGAAAAGCCCAACCCTTCAGCAGAGCCATGCATGTGAAGATACAAGTTAACTTAAATGGTCACCCCGTGTTCAAAGAATATCCTGTAGTATTACAATCACCACTCCGATAATAGGCCATCCGCTCAAAATAGCTCTTGCAGTTAATGCCTCTTTTCCTTGGGGTGGAGGAAGATCTGACTATGAAATGGGTATTAGGGCAATTTGTCTTTAAAATGCATCGTGTAGGGTAGGATCACACATTAAACTTTGAAATACATAATTAAAGTCTACAATAATCGTCCTATCTCAATTAGGACACATCTATGTTCCTCAACATTGAAATTGAAAAACAGCAAGAAAGAAAAATTTAAAAAATGTGGAAATCACAGGATCGAAAGACATGTTAATCATGTGCAAATGATAAAAAAATTGAATAAAAATATTCCTAACATCTGGATTTATTCAGTATCGAGTATGAGCCCCACGCGCACAAATACACGCACTTATACACCTTGGCATGCTATCATTGAGGTTATTAATGGTTGTCTGAGGAATGTTATGCCACGCTGAATGCACTTGGGCACGCAAATCATCAAGATTGGCTGCTGGCAGCTCCCTATGCAATTGCCGACCAATGACGTCCCAGATGTGCTCAATGGGAGGCAAGTCCAGAGACGCTGCAGGCCATGGTAGCACTTTTAGGTCACGCAGGCTGCTCACAATGAAGAGGAAAATTAGATTTTAGCCGCCTGTTATGTATTATATTCTCAGGTTACGTAGGCAATCAGCCACATTCTGAGGTAGGGGGTAGACTGCTCCAATAAGATTGATTAGTTAGGCTTCGGACAGGACAAAGGAGTTTGTTGCAGTGAGACTGATGTGAATCATATGTTGATCATGAGAAGTCCACTATAGAATCACGAGCTGTGCATGCATGTATACTGTGTTGTCCAATGGGATGAAGGTATCGATGTTAGCCACTCAATCGGGGTAAGGATTTGATGTACAACTCAAAGTGTAAATGTATAAAAGTAGAAGGGCCCTCCCATTCTGTGAGTATTTCATTGAAACTGTATTAGATATGGCAAATGCTCCCGGCTGGTCGTGAATAAATCTTATATTTCCTGAAGAAAAAGTCTCTCGTGAGTGGTACAACAACAGCAGCACGTTGTCCTGTTCAAAAACGGCTTCCAGGACACATTGGAGAAATGGTCGTACCACTGCTTCCACGATCAAATCAATGTTACACCGAGCTGTTAGTGTACCTGAAATGAAGACTTCTGTACATTATCCCAGGAGAAGGATCGGTGTGACACTCCCTTGTGAAGGCCTCTTCGTGGCATCGCCCACGTGGCCTGCAGACCAATCTCCTGCTATCATTGCATCCGAAAAATATAGCGGGACTCATCGCTGAAGACTATAGACCTCCATTCCCGCCTACATTGCCGTCTTGCAGTGCACCATGATAGACTTTGAGAGTGGTGGCGTGTGGTGAATGGAACACCTGTAGCTGGATGTCTGGCTCGTAGCCCAATGTCGTGCAAACGCCTTCTGATGGTTTGTTATGTGATGCCCAATTCACTTGTAGTACAGAATGAATCACTACATGCCATTCTTCCAATCAGGCTATCCGTCCGTGCAGAGGTTCACGTCTGCGCACTTCTTGCTGTCGTTCCCGTTTGTTGTTGTTCTCCCAACCTCCAGGACACGCAACTTTGAACACTGCTGACAGCCTAGGCGCGTAGCAATCTGCCAGAATGATAAATCAAGATCTCTCAGTTCAAGGATTGTGTCCTTCTCAGTTTGCAATAAGTGGTGATATCTGGCACGTTTACAAACAGGAGGCATCGCACAATCATCCCACACAACTTGATCCGATTTTTGAGGTTTCATGTGGCTAAAAAACTTTGCTTTCAATCTGGCTTTTATGCCCCCCACATGCCACAGATTGGAGCTCGGTGTTTGAAATTTTGATCATTTGCAGATCGTAGTGACACCTGCTACTTCCTCTCTTCTTGATGTTGCAATTTTAATGTTGAGGGGTATATGATCAGTGGCTCAAGCTAAGCTACACTGTCTATTGTGGTCTGAAATCCACCTTCAGTCTTATTAAAGACTGGGGCGTAGGTAGCATTCGCACCTAGTCCCTATTGACTGAGGGGTCCAAAGGCCCCTCTGCCACATAGGAAGACACCAGTTTTATAAATGGCAGCTGGTAGGTGGGAAGTCCTACTGCAAATTATGCATTGGGGACCTGGAGCTTTAAGTTATGCCTCTGTCAAAGGCTCAAGCAGGCTTTGTCCTCCCCAATGCTTTACTATGCAGCTCTGCTTGTGAAGATTGGCTGCTGTGTATAAGCACAAGCCCAGCAGGATTCCAAAGTATGGAAAGCTAATTATGATTATAAGTTGAAAGCAACTAAACCACCAGTGAGAAAAACAATTATCAGGCAACCGCAACACTTAGACTCAGGGGTTAAGCCTCAGAAAGAGGGTAGAGCCTGGACAACTGCTAGTGGTGTCCCACTATCAAATCTTATAGCAATATAATTCAGCATGAAAATGAAAATATGTTTTGTATTTTACCGTATGTTACAAAAATGGTCCAGTTGCTAGACATTGTTTACTTTATTATAATGGCGCCCCCTGGTGTTCAATCTCTATATAATGTGCTTGTCCTACTAAGCTGAATGAGGGAAGACGCACATGCTCAGTTCTACTCTCCAAGTGCCCTCAGGCAATAGACAATGACTTCTCTGTTTTTCAGTAAAGAAGTAGAGAAGAAGCTTTTATTCAGAAAATAGCTTGTAGTGTGAATGGAGACTCGCCAAGTAAGAAACACACAGTGTAGTCAGCAGTTTACTTAGGCCCCATGCACACGAACGTGCTTTTGCAGCCGCAATTACCCCAAAAATCCACGGGAGAATTGCAGCCCCATTCATTTCAATGGGCCCATGCAGACGACCGTGGTTTCCACAGTCCGTGCATGGCCCAGGAGCCTGGATCGCAAAAAGAATGGACATGTCTTATTACGGCCGTGTTTTGCGGTCCAGGCTCATAGAAAATAATGCACGCTGCCATGTGCAAGGCCCGCGATTTGCGGGCGGCTCGCGGTGACACGCCGCATCCGACTGACCCGAAAATCACAGCCGGGCACATGGCTACGGTCGTGTGCATGAGGCCTTAGACATACCTCCCAACTTTTGAATTCGGAAGAAAGGGACATTTTAAGCCACGCCCCCTAACCACGCCCAATATCTTTGCAAATAGCCAGCGCACATTGTCACTGCGGATCTCTGGACTGTCTGGATATTACAGATATTATATTTCAGGTTATATCGTCTTTGTTTTACTTTTCCTATCTTGGGTATAACATTTGCTCATCACGGCGGCAGCTGCAGGACAATCCAAAAGGCTGAGAACAATGAAAGTCAAGAGGGAGACCCTGTGGTTGATGACTTTTCAATTGACAGGTAGCAGAGTTACATGATGGGGATTTTTTTTTCCAGTTGTGTAACTCTGCTACCGGTCAATGGAAAAATCATCCACCAGAGCCCCCCTGTAGATTGCTCCACACTCAGCCCCCCTGTACATAGCGCCAGACACAGCCCCCTGTAGATAGCTCCACACACAGCCCCCTGTAGATCGCTCCACACACAGCCCCCCTGTAGATTGCTCCACACACAGCCCACTGTACATAGCGCTAGACACAGCCCCCCTGTAGATAGCTCCAGATACAGCCCCCCTGTAGATAGCTCCGCACAATGCTCCCCAGTACATAGCGCCAGACACAGCCCCCTGTAGATTGCTCCACACAGCCCCCCTTTACATAGCGCCAGACACAGCCCCCTGTAGATAGCTCCAGATACAGCCCCCCTGTAGATAGCCTCACACATAGCCCTCCTGTAGATAGCTCCAGATACAGCCCCCCTGTAGATTGCTCCACACAGCCCCCTGTACATAGCGCCAGACACCCGCCCCCCCCTGTAGATAGCTCCCTGTAGGTAGCGCAGCACAACCCCCTTATAAGAGGTAGCCGGCCCTACTGCTGCCACTCTCACTGCCACTCTCACTGGTGTCGATGCCGGCCCGGGAGTGGACCAGTCCAGTCACCTGACCTGTCACCTGACCGGTGAGGTCAGATGACAGGTCAGGTGACTGGACTGGTCCACTCCTGTGCCGGCATCGATCCCAGTGAGAACACCGCCGCAAGACTCCTGCCTTCTTTTCTGCAGCGATCAGCTGTTTTGATACAGCTGCAGCGCCCAGCGGGACATTTTGCAGACTGCCCGGGACAGTGGGACAGCGGTGAGAACCCGGGACTGTCCCGCCGGATCCGTGACGGTTGGGAGGTATGCCTTAGATTAGTGTCTCTCAAACTTTCTGAGGCCGGGATCCACTTTTGGTCGAGACTTTTGTTTGGGACCCCCCACTACAGTACTCAGCCCCATTTCATCTGACGTATGTCAAAATTATTCGTAGCTAGATGCCGGTTCTTAGCTCCATTTAAAAAATAAGTCCATGCAACATTGAAATCAACGATAATTGTGCGGGTCGGGGAGGGGGCGAGCTCAAGGTATACTGCTGAAGTGCATTGCTAAGGCTCGACTACGACTGCTGATGGTGGGTCATGTGAACCAACCCATCCATCAATGGCCATTTTGTGTGTAGCTAGAGGTTTAGTACAGGGGGGGAAGGGGATGAAACACATTTAAGTGGGCCCCACACAGTATAATTGTAGCGTCCATGGCCAGGGGCCGTCGGGTTTACTCACCTCCCGACGCCCGCAGCCATGGATCCGTGAGCGCTAGTCCCCAGCTCACTTCCGCTCCGTTCTGCTGTGTCCCGTATGGTGCGCGCGTACGCTGGTACCCAGCCTTAAAGGGCCAGCGTGCGCACAAAGGAAATCGTCATCATCATCAACTGCCATGATTTCC
Source organism: Rhinoderma darwinii (assembly GCF_050947455.1). NCBI lineage: Eukaryota > Metazoa > Chordata > Amphibia > Anura > Rhinodermatidae > Rhinoderma > Rhinoderma darwinii. The sequence continues at coordinate 589,710,751 of NC_134687.1, forward strand.
TGGTCTATAAGAAGGCCCCAGCCCTTCTGATCCTTGCCTGAGCGTTGTTAGTTTATCCCAGTCTGTCTTGCAAATGGTCCCTTAGTGTTTCCCATTCCAGTTGTTACCTGTGTCCTGTTACCTGTTCCTGTATCCCATACTGTTCTTGTTCCTGTGCCTACCAGTGTTGGAGTCGTGTCTACTGTACCTGCTGTCGTTTGCCACGTCCAGTGTCGTTTGCCACGTCCAGTGTCTTCTGCCATGTCCAGTGTCTTCTGCCACGTCCAGTGTAGTTTGCCATGTCCAGTGTCTTCTGCCACGTCCAGTGTCTTCTGCCACATCGGATACTGCCGACCACATCTGGCACTACCTGCTGCACCGGCCTCCATCCGTGCTGAAGCCACAGCCACTGTCTGGACTAGTTCCGGTACCCAAGCGTTACTATCTAGAAAAGACTTTCATATAGACTGTAACCTGGTCAGCTGCCTCTCCGCTACGGCGGAGCAGCCTAGTGGGTCCACATACCCTGTGACCGTGACAATAATGACCCCTTAATGCCCCCACACAGTATTATGCCCTTATAGCTGCCCCCACACAGTATAATGTTCCTTTAGCTGCCCCCACACAGTATTATGCCCCTATAGATGCCACCACACAGGCTAATGCCCCTATAGTGCCTTCCCACACAGTATAAAGTCCCTATAGCTGCCCACACAGGATAATGCCCCTATAGCTGCCCACACAGGATAATACCGCTATAGCTGCCCACACAGGATAATGCCCCATAGCTGCCCCACACAGGATAATGCCCGTATAGCTGCCCACACAATATAATGCCCCTAAAGCTTCCCACACAGGATAATGCCCTATAGCTGCCCCCACACAGAATAATGCACCCATAGCTGCACCAACACAGTATAATGTCCCTAAAGCTGCCCCACACAGTATAATGCCCCCAAAGCTGCCTCCCATAGTATAATGCCCCTACACAGTATAATGCCCCCATAGCTGCCTCCACACAGTATAATGACCCCATAGCTGCCCCCACACAGTATAATGTCCCTATAGCTGCCCCCACACACTATAATGACCTTGCATCTACCCCCACACAGTATAATACCCCTATAGCTGCCCCAAAACAGTATAATACCCCTATAGCTGCCCCCACACAGTATAATGCCCCATAGCTGGCCCCACACAGTATAATGTCCCCACAGCTTCCCCCATTCAGTATATTGACTCCCCTCCCCATACCCAGTATAATGCCCCATAGTGTCTAATAGAAAAATAATAAAATAATTACTCACCTACTCCCGTTCCCACGATGTGTGCAGGAGATCCCTCTCCTCTTTTGGTCTGTGCTATGAGTGACTCAGCACAGACAGGCACGATGACGTCACTACATCACACCTGTCTGTGCTGAGCCGCTCACGGCTCACCACATATGAATGCTGGAGCAAGCTCCTTACTTCAGCATTGGAATTCAACTGTATCTGCTTCCTGAGGACATTGGTGAGTGGCACACGACCCCACAGGGGGTTGCGACCCACAGTTTGAGAAACCCTGGTTTAGATGAAGAGCCTGCAAACAGCACTGCTTGCATACAGCGTTGAGCTCTCCCCATCCTCTCACTGTGTGTAAGCTGCAGGCTCTCTCTTCTTAATTTCTATAGGGCTGGGCTATTCCTCTGAAAAGACGTGAGGGGGCAGTTGTAAAGCTTCTCCTAGAGAGGGGGCAGAGGTAGTGAAACAGAACGACCTGCCTATACAAGCTATGACCGGCAGGGGCGAATAGATACAGCAGCAGAAAGGACACGCCCCTGAGATGCCAGCCTAAAGAAAATCTATCAGAGCAATTGGAGCAATTGGATCCGAGTAAGATACAAGGCCAGTTCTGGATCCAAGTAAGATACAAGGCTAGTTCTAGGTCCAAGTAAGATACAAGGCTAGTTCTGGATCCAAGTAAGATACAAGGCTAGTTCTGGATCCAAGTAAGATACAAGGCTAGTTCTGGATCCAAGTAAGATACAAGGCTAGTTCTGGATCCAAGTAAGATACAAGGCTAGTTCTGGATCCAAGTAAGATACAAGGCTAGTTCTGGATCCAAGTAAGATACAAGGCTAGTTCTGAATCCAAGTAAGATACAAGGCTAGTTCTGGATCCAAGTAAGATACAAGGCTAGTTCTGAATCCAAGTAAGATACAAGGCTTGTTCTGGATCCAAGTAAGTTACAAGGCTAGTGCTAGCTTTATTAGAAAAAGATTGTCATGCGCTATAGATTTTCTTTTTCATTGATTCTGGGACAACCCCTTTAAATAGCAAAAACAATAGCTATGGGAATATGTTTCAATGCGATGGAGAGCCTGTTTAAAAATGTACATGGGATGTTATTAATTTAGACATTGAAACAATTTATGACTGATCACCTGAAAAAAATCAATGACTTTGTTTAACCCTCTAAAGATACAGCATTGTTTTTCGTTTATGCATTACCATATGGCGAGAGTCTTACTCTTTTTTCCCCATTGACATAGCTGTATGAGTGCTTGTTTTTTGCGGGACAAGTTGTATTTTTCAGCGGCACTATTTTGGGATGATAATAACTTAATCAACTTTTATAACAAAAAAATGTAATATGGTGGTGGAAAAAAAATGCAATTCCACCATTATTTTTCGCGAATTTTTTTTCTGGGGTGTAACAGTTGGTAGTGGGTTTAGGATGATTACTGCCCCGTGGAGAAAATTGCACAAGAACTTCAGATGACACAGGTATAAGATGCTGAACAGAACTTTACTTCAACACAGGCACAATCTTCATAGTTACAATACTTGGTACATATACCGCTTGACGGTTTCACTGATAAATAGGCTCTATACTCATCGGTTTCTTATATAACTGGTGAGAACGGGAAATTGTGTTGGATATAGTTCAGTCTCTACTTAAACCTGTGGTACAGGGGATCTTTGTTCTCATATGAAGTTCTGAGCCGGCGATACGCCATTCAGCCTAGCAATATACAGTCTTTTTTGTGGATCAGTCACTTGGTAGCTTGCACCCTACCTGGCAATCTCAACAGGCAGCTCATGCACTTCCCGGCTATACAATCTTACAGCTCCCGCCCTACCCGGCTATACAATCTGGCAGCTCTCGCCCTGCTCGGCTATCCAATCTGGCAGCTCCTGTCCCGTCCGGCTATACAATCTGGCAGCTCTCCCCCTGCCCGGCTATACAACCTGGGAGCTTCTGCCCTGCCCGGCTATCCAACAGCGGCTCATGCCCTACTCGGCAAATCCACCCACTCAGGGCTGGTTTTAGACAAAGTGTGGCCCTGGGCAAGGTTAAAAGTGGGGTCCAAAATGCTGAATTAGAGCTTGTTCACATCTGCGTCTGGGCTTCCGTCAGACCTTTACGTCGGAGGAACCCATCAATGGAAAGGCAAATTAGAACCATAGCTTCCGTTTACAATATCTTTGATTTCAATGGTAATGTTTCCGTTGGAAATGGTTTCCATTTATTTTTTGGCAGAAAGAATAGTGCAGTCGACTCCACTATTGATTACGCCCAAAAAAAGGGAAACCTTACAGAATGGAGAAAAACGTAAACCATTTGCAATAGAAGCATTACCATTGTATGATTGAAGGAACAGGGGGAGTAGGAAAAGTAGTGTGTTTCATAGATGTAAAAAATAAAAAATACTTTATTATTAAATTGTTATTAAAAACAATGTTGGATGTAATTTACGTTGCGCCAAAGTCCCCTAGATTGGCACAATATGACAAATTATGTCTAAATTAAATTGCTCCAATTCTATAGTAGTATATTGATTTATATAAACGACTGACCTCTCAGTGTTGGTGAGAAAACAGTCAATTGCAAGCAAAAAATTATTATTATTAAGGTTCCTCCAACGGGCTGTAGATAAAGCCCAGCGATGGGGAAACCCCTACATCAATCTTGCTGCAATGGGTTCCATGTACATGCATATAACAACATAGATTGCGTGCACAAATATCCTGTGTGAGCAGACACAACACAGCAGAGTCGAAACTGCTGCGTGCCAGCAACTACACAGGAGTAGGAAAGGAACAAGCCACAACAAGTGACAGCACTGTTGAATTGCCTAGATAGTGACCTGTGAATGATGTATCAGCAAATACTCTGCCCTGTCAGGCAGTCAATGACTTGCGAATCACAGCTTGTGTGTTATCATGTATGTGTATCTCAGCATAGCAGAGTTGAAACTGCTATGCTGTGATACACATACATGATAACACACAAGCTGTGATTCGCAAGTCATTGACTGCCTGACAGGGCAGAGTATTTGCTGATACATCATTCACAGGTCACTATCTAGGCAATTCAACAGTGCTGTCACTTGTTGTGGCTTGTTCCTTTCCTACTCCTGTGTAGTTGCTGGCACGCAGCAGTTTCGACTCTGCTGTGTTGTGTCTGCTCACACAGGATATTTGTGCACGCAATCTATGTTGTTATATGCATGTACATGGAACCCATTGCAGCAAGATTGATGTAGGGGTTTCCCCATCGCTGGGCTTTATCTACAGCCCGTTGGAGGAACCTTAATAATAATAATTTTTTGCTTGCAATTGACTGTTTTCTCACCAACACTGAGAGGTCAGTCGTTTATATAAATCAATATACTACTATAGAATTGGAGCAATTTAATTTAGACATAATTTGTCATATTGTGCCAATCTAGGGGACTTTGGCGCAACGTAAATTACATCCAACATTGTTTTTAATAACAATTTAATAATAAAGTATTTTTTATTTTTTACATCTATGAAACACACTACTTTTCCTACTCCCCCTGTTCCTTCAATCATATATTGACAATCGGTGGTGTACACCTAGTGTGAGTTACTCCGACATATATTATATATAAATTGTACGGGGGTAATACCCATCCAAATATAGAAGCATTACCATTGAAATCAATGGTAATACAAACGGAAGCTATGGTTTCCGTTTGGCTTTCCGTTGAAGGGTTCCTCTGACGGAAAGGTCTGACGGAACCCATCAACAGAACCTAACACTGATGTGAACACACACTTACTGTATAAATAATAAAGTCAATTCAGAAGATGGCGTGCAGAGAACTGATGATTTTTAGCGTGTCCAGGAGTGTTGCAAGCCCCAAAGCACATGTCCCCCCTCTCACACCAAAAAATTATCTTACCTGCATACTGTTACTAAACACAACTCACTATTATATATAATATATAATATTATATAATATAAGTTTCAAATAATACCAACACACGTGTTGAGCTGAATTCATGCTGTGCTGTGTACTACGCCTGTCCTGCTGTGCCACGCCTGGCGCCTGCCTGCTGCCTAGTCCCAGCCGAGCCTGTCTTGCTACTGTCTGAGCTACCACAGGTACACTATATGAACTATAGACTGTGACCTGTGTCCTCTTGGCCAGCTGCCATGCCGTCAAGGCGGTACAGCCCAGTGGGTCCACATACCCAATGTGACCCCCCCCCCATACTGTTACTGAATAAAAACCACTGTACAAAGATCAATATTACCACCATATAGTGACCATATAGTGGTAGATGCCAATTATAGACAGGAGCTCTGCAGACCATATAAGTGATTACAGCACATTTATATCCAGTGACTCACAGGTGATGTTTTCTCTGATTAGTCGTTCACTTTCCCTTTTTTTTCCGTCCGGCCCCGGCTGATCTGACGACTTATTCCAGCCACGAATCATCTCTGCAGAATTGACACACAGACATGTTGGTTTCTCGCTTTTACAGCACCCTCCACACCTATACCCCATCCTCTAAACAAACTCGGAATCCACAGTGCACCAAACAGTAATAATGATCCCTCAGTGCTCGACGCAAGAAGTGCTCGACACAAGAAAAGTTCTCCTCAGTAACCGTGCCCCCACAGCAATAATGCCCTCTTTGTGCCCCATGTAGATAGAGTCACACACAGCCACCTGTAGACAGCACCACACACAGGCCCCCTGTAGATATCGCCAGTCCTCCACCTTGTATATAGTGCCACACAGCCCCCTAATAGATAGTGCCTCACAGCCCCCTTAGTAGATAATGCCACACAGCACCCCCTTAGTACATAGTGCCACACAGCCCCCCCTCTTGTATATATTGCCACACAGCCCCCTTGCATATAGTGTCACACAACCCCCCTGTATATAGTGTCATGCAGCCCCCTCCCTTGTATATAGTGCAACAAGCCCCCCTCCTTTGTATATAGTGATACACAGTCCCCCTCCCTTGTATATAGTGCCACACAGCTACCCCCTTAGTAGATAGTGCCACACAGAACCCTGTAGATAGCACCACAAAAAGACCCCTGTAGATGGCACCACCCACTCCCCTGTCGATAGCACCACACAGTGCCCCCCTTGTATATAGTGCCAACCAGCCCCCTTGTATATAGTGCCACACAGCCCCCCTTGTATATAGTCACACAGCCCCCTTTTATATAGTGCCGCAAAGCCCCCCTCCCTTGTATATAGTGCCACAAGTCCCCCTCCCTTGTATATAGTGGCACACAGACCCCCACCCTTGTATATAGTGCCACACAGCCCCTTCCCTTTTATATAGTGTCACACAACCACCCCCTTAGTAGATAGTGCCACACAGACCCCTGTAGATAGTGCCACACTCAAACCCCTGTAGATTGCGTAACACAGCCCTCCCCCTTGTAAATAGTGCCATACAGCCCCCCTAGTAGATAGTGCCATACGGCCCCCCTTAGTATAGTAACACACATCCCCCTTGTATATAGGGCCACACAGCTCCCCCTTGTGTATAGTGCCACACAGCCCCCTCTGTGTATAATGCCACACAGCCCCCTATATATATAGTGCCCCACAGACCCCCTTGTATATAGTGCCACACAGCTCCTTTGTATATAGTGTCACACAGCCCCTCTTGTATATAGTGCCACACAACCCCCCTTGTATATAGTGCCACTCCCCCCTTGAATATAGTGCCACACAGCCCCCCCTTGTATATAGTGCCACCCCCTTGTATATAGTGCCACACAGCCCCCCCCATCAAAAAATATTGTAATTACCTTGCCCCGTTCTCTGCACAGACTCTGGACGGGACACTTGCGCAGACTAGCGTGATGCAGTGATGTTATCACACCGGCCTGCGCAGGGAGTCTTCCCAGTGCCCTATAGGCTGCAGGCCTAACGTGGCCCGCAGCCTATAGTATTAATTTGCATACCTCCCAACCATCCTGGATTCAGCGGGACAGTCCCGGATTCCGGGCGGTGTCCCACTGTCCAAGGCGGTGTCTTGCTGTCCCGGGCGCTTGGTGGTATGTCCCGCTGTCAACTGTATTTGCATCCTCAGGACGCAGATACAGTTGAACCCAATTCTGAAGCTGGGAACCATCAGCTCCATGCTTCAGAATTAGTTCAGAGCGGACGAGCAGAGGGAGGTCCTCCACTCGCCCATCACTCCCCGGGCACAGCTCTACTTTAAGCGCTGTGCTCGGGGAAACCCTTGATGTCACTGTCCATATATGGACAGTGATGTAAGTGGTTACTCCTTAAGCGGAATCCCCGGCCACGTCATAGGCAACGGGGATTCCACTCAAGGAGTAGCAACTGGCGTCACTGTCCATAAATGGACAGTAATGTCAAGGGCTTCCCCTAGCACAGTGCTTAAAGTAGTGCTGTGCCAGGGGAGTCCTCGGCGAGCAGAGGAGCTCCCTCTGCTCCTCCTCTCTGAACTAATTCTAAAGCAGGGAGCTGATGGTTCCCAGCTTCAGAATTAATGGCTACTCCTTGAGCAAAATCCCCGTTGCCGATGATCTGCCGATGATATCCCTCGGTGCGATACAACCATATTATCGTGCTGAGTTGCCGGACCTCTCTAATTTTTGCAGCCCCAACATCAGGCTGACTGAGCACAGAGCTTAAATACCACTCTCACCTCTTTGGTTGCTCCTCATTCTGTCTCAGGACTCCTGGCATTCTTGTGAAGACCCGCTCCTCCAAAATGTGACCAGGCAGCACATTGGCTATGGATCAGTCGAAAGTTATGGTGCAACTTGTGGTGCAGGGGATGTTTGTTCTTATATGAAGTGCTGAACTGGCGTTACGCCATTCAGCCTAGCAATATAAAGTCTTTTTGGTGAATCAATCACTTGGTAGCTTGCGCCATACCTGGCAATCTCAACTGGCAGCCTCGTCCTGCCTGGCTATCCAATCTGGCAGCTCTCTCCCTGCCCGTCTATCCAATCTGGCAGCTCTCACCCTGCCCGTCTATCCAATCCGGCAGCTCTCGTCCTGCCCGGCTATCCAAACTGGCAGCTCTCGCCCTGCCCGGCTATCCAACAGCAGCTCACGCCCCTCTCGGCAAATCCACCCACTCTGTGCTGACTTCTTTCTCCCTCTCCTGCTTATTCCACCCGCATCATTCTGTCTCTTTCCTTCATCACTTACCAAACGTTATTTTTTTATTTTTTTTAAAGACTAGTCCTCCCATTTTTTTTAAAAAGGGCCGCACGCCACAACTGACCTTTGACGCTAATGTGCCTTTTTTCGGAGTCCCTTCCATACAAAATATATAGTGCTCTATGGAAGAGAAACTGTTCTCCTAATACAAATACAGTTGCATTACATAACATAACATTAGGTGCTTAACATATATACATAAGTGCGTTCCTTACAACTGTATGAATAACATGTTATGTTTATCTTAAGCAGGACCTAACACGCACATAGACATGACAGGGCTTGGGGCTGTTCTTAGGCTCCTGGATGCCATAACAACCAATCGGCGCCCTGCAATGGTGCTGTGGGGGTACCGATGGGGTGACAGAGGGAACCAGTACCATCCCTTTGTTAAACCACTTAGGTGCCATAGTCGCATTAACTGCAACATCTAAAGACTTAAATATTAGGGATTGGAGCAATTTCTGACCCTGCCCATTGCACTGGGATGTCCATTCTATATTACAACTAACAACAACTGGTGATGGCATGGGCTGTAAATGTACAGAAGAGGCTGGACGCAGCCCGCAGGGCTTCAGGGGGAAGCCTCCATGACAGGACCTAGGAGGGAAAGGGTTAACAAGAGGGAGATGCAGGGGGAGGTAGACGAGAAATAGGGAGGAGTTAGGGGACGTTACCAGTCTTCCCGCTGTTTTGGGCATTGAGCCGGAAGCAGTGGGAGGAGAAACACGTAATTTCATAAGCTCCCACTGCTGCCCCGGTCTGTGCTTACCTGCCATGTCGGAGGTCGGCATGCTCGAGCAGATGCGTGCGGCAGCTGCATTCCACGGTCCCGGCTGGCTAGAGGAGACCGTGGCTGCACTGTCAAGGATCCCGGGGGCTGAATCGCCTTCACGACAGGCCCGGCGCTCGAGGTCTGTTACTCAGGGGGACAGGCTACCCTCCCTCGGCCCCCTCCCTAGTGCTAGTACTGTGGCGGAGGGGGGGGAGTTGGCAACACGCGCTCCTGCTCGTATGAGGCAGAGAGCGTCGTCAGGGGCGACGGTGGCTCGGGTCGGGTCTCCCCGTCGCTCCCGGCGGTCCCGCCCTCCAGAACGCCTCAGCCCGGAGGTGGTCCCGCGGGCACGGCATCGCAAGGGGAGCCCTTCAAAGGACGCTGCAGGCCAGGCAGCTGGGAGGGCCGCCTCTTCCCAGGCCCTGCGTCCTGGCAGGAATCCCCAGCCGCGACGAGGTCTGGCGGTAAACAGGGGGTCGCAGGCCGGGCTCCCTGTCACCCCTCCTCCATCGGATGCAAGAACCGGAGAACAGTCTACGGCCGCCCCGCATGGTGATGTTCCGGCCAGGGGGCAGGCTTCCTCGAGACCGTCGAGGAGGACGCCTAGATCTGCTGCGGCGACCAGGCAACAGGTCCGGTCAGAAGTCTGGGTCCCCGCGGTCGGGCGGCAGGTGGCCGGCCCATCTATCAGCACGTCGTTGTCCCCGTGTAGGAGATGTCGGTGGGATGGCCAGTCGTCTGCGAGAGAGGATTTAGAAGAAGGCGAATTGGACGATTTTCGGCGAGGTCAGGACGGTCCGGCTGACGGGAACACAGCGCCTGGGCAGCCCGGTGAGTGCATAACTCCGTCTTTGCCGTATCCAGCGATTTTTATGTCGGGTGTCGGTGGGGGGGCAGCAAGCGTGGCATCGGCTGCCGGTAGCGGCGCGGTCGGGAGCGAGGGCGTGGGCTTAGCGGATTTAGTGGGTTGCTTGCGGGAGCTGGTCAGGCGTCTAGATAGGGCGGCGGCGCCGGTAGTTACGGCGGTATCCCCGGCGGTAGTTTGGGAAGGTCCCCGGGAGGTTGGGTCGTTACAGTCGCATCCCGGGATTGTGGAAGGGCTGGCGGCATCTAAGGAGGCGGTCGCGGTATCAGTGCAGACCGAGGCGCAAAAAGACGGCGATAGGGTGCGCCTTGATGATCGTGCTCGTGGCGAGGTGTATGTTTGCTTCGAAGGTCCGTTGGGGGCGCACTTAAAACAGGAGGTCCGCGAGCGGATCTGGAAGGACGAGTATGTGGAGATTTTTTCTCTTCTGCCGCTTGCTAAATTCAATCTGGATAAAGGCAAGCGGGACGAGAGTAAGAAGGAGGAGGAGGAACGTCGGCGGTATAGGCTTATCCCGCAGACGTTCGTCAATTGGTCGCAGGCGTTTGCCATATTGGCCAGCGTGATCGGAGAGAAGGCGCCGGAAAATTGCTCGGCGTTATTTTGCTATTTTGATGCCATCGGGGAAGCTCACAGGGCATACGGGGGGTCAGGCGTGGTTAAGGTACGATGAGCAATTTCGTCAGCGAAAGGCGGTTCGGCCGGCGATTCGGTGGGACCAGAAGGATATTGCGCTTTGGTTGAGGGTTACGGCTCCAGTGAAGCAGTCCTTTCCCGGGAGCGTTGGCCAAGGAGGTCAGTCCAGCCAGGCCGGGCAAGGTTCAGGGGCAAAACTGGGATTCTGCTGGCAATTTAACGATGGCCAGTGTAAGTTCGGGGCCACGTGTAAGTTCAAGCACGTGTGTTCAGAATGTAATGGTTCATCCAATGGGGCTGAAAAATGTATGCGGAAGAAGCGGTCAGGGAACCAGTCCTCCTCAGCTGGTCAAGGGGTTGTCGCCGGTGAGGGTGGAAAGGATGGTCCCGTATCTAAATGAGTATCCGGATAGGGTTGCGGCCAAGTTAATTTATGAAGGTTTTTGTGTTGGTTTCATTATTCCTCCGCCTCCTTATGAGGTTCCGGTGACGCGGCGCAATCTTAAATCGGCTTACTTGCATGCCGAGGTCGTGTCGGAAAAACTGTTTAAAGAAGTTTCGTTGGCTCGCATGGCGGGGCCTAATGTTGATCCGCCAATAAAGGATTTAGTGGTGTCCCCATTGGGTATTGTGCCAAAGCGAGAGCCTCGAAAATTTCGTTTAATTCAGCATTTATCGTTTCCCAAGGGCTCGTCGGTGAATGATGGGATTGATCACGAGTTGTGCTCCGTTGTGTATACATCATTCGACAAGGCGGTGGGGCTAGTTCGCGCTGCGGGGCCCGGCGCGCTGTTAGCAAAAACCGACATTGAGGCGGCTTTCCGGTTGTTGCCGGTTCATCCAGAAAGCCAACGGTTGTTGGGTTGTTTTTGGAATGGGGCTTTTTATGTGGATAGGTGCCTTCCGATGGGGTGTTCCCTTTCTTGCGCGTATTTCGAGGCATTTAGTAGCTTCGTGGAATGGGTGACGAAGGGAGTAGCCGGGGTCGACTCTTTGATACATTACCTGGATGATTTTTTGTGCGTCGGCCCGGGGGGTTCGCCTATTTGCGGTAATTTGCTTCATTCATTGCAGAAGGTTGCGAGGGATTTTGGGATCCCCTTGGCGCCAGAAAAGACTGAGGGCCCGGTATCGACCATTTGTTTTTTAGGAATTGAAATTGATTCGGTGGCAATGGAGTGTCGTCTTCCTGCGGATAAGCTAGGGTCATTGAGTCAGGAGGTACGTCGGGCTTGTAGGTTGAGGAAAATTACGTTGCGCGATCTCCAGTCACTGCTGGGGAAGTTGAATTTCGCTTGCCGGATTATGCCAATGGGGAGGGTTTTTAGTAGACGTTTGGCGGCTGCGACGGCGGGGGTTCGTGCGCCACATCACTTTGTGCTGCTCAGGGAAGAGCATCGGGCTGATCTGCAAGTTTGGGACGATTTTTTGGGTCAGTATAATGGTCGCTCGCTATGGATGGCTCCAGCGCAGGATACGAGTGACTTACAAATTTTTACGGATACGGCTGGTGCAGGTGAGTTTGGAGCGTACGGGGGTGGTCCTTGGTGTGCAGGTAACTGGCCGGCTAGCTGGGTGTCCAGTGGACTCACGCGGAATCAGGCCCTGCTCTAGCTGTTCCCTATCATACGGAATTGTATCGCTAATGCTCTTTCTCACTCGCAGTGGGATCGATTTCGTCAATTGGCACCGGGAGCGGAGCGTCTCGGTTTGGCTTGTCCGGAACATCTCTGGGATCTGGTTTCGGTCCCGTAGAACGATTGGTGGAAAGGTCATTGGCACGTACAACGTGGAGTGCTTATTCTGCTTGTTGGAAGCAGTGGGATGAGTGGGTAAGAGAGTTGGGTAACGTCAGCACGGATCAAGACAGGTTGGTGGCACTATTGTACTGGTTGGGGGATGCCTGGGAGGCGGGGTTTTCGTTGGCAAAGGTCAATCGTTTCATTTCTGCGTGGGCTTTTGGTTTTAAGTTGCGGGGCTTTCGGGATGTGTCAAAAGAATTTTTAGTGGGACAGGCTTTAAAGGGTCTGCGTCGAGGTAGGGTCGAAGCGGATTGTAGAAGGCCAGTGTCGTTTTCCCTTCTCATCTCTTTGGGCGTATCGCTAGTGTCTGTCTGTCGTTCTTCGTCCGAGGTGGAGTTATTTCAGTTAGCATTTTCCTTAGCGTTCTTTGGGGCACTTAGAATTGGCGAGCTGGTTTCACCTAGTACCAAGCGGGCAGGGGGGTTGAGACTGGGGGAGGTGAGCCTATATGGGGATAGGCTCGAGGTATGGTTGCGGCGGTCAAAAACTGACCAACTGGGTAAAGGAAAGCGGATAGTTTTGTTTGCCCTCCCGGGATCGGCGATGTGCCCGGTCGCTTGCATGCATGTTTTTAAACCACAGGTGGGGTCTCCCGAGTTGCCGTTGCTATGTCATGAGGATGGGTCATTCTTGTCCAGATATCAATTTGGCGCGGTATTTAAAAAATGCTTGGCGGCGGTCGGCGTCGCGGCGGGCCCTTACTCATCTCATTCCTTCAGGATTGGCGCAGCAACCGAGGCGGGGCGCTGGGGGCTGGATGACGAGGGGGTGCGGCGCATTGGCCGTTGGGAGTCCAACAGGTTTAGGTCCTACGTGCGCCCCCATTTTTTATGAGTCATGTTGTTAGTGGGCGAAAAAATTTGTGTGCTGTATTTAACTTTCTTTTCCGTTTCAGATCAGCTTCTGTGTCTTGTGTGGTTGTTGGGCCACTCTTACGTGCATTGGGGGGCTTTGAGGGCGGACGTCCGCCCTGATGGTCGCCAGCTGCGCATTCCGCGGCAGGACGCGGTTTTGCATTCGCTGGGATTTAGAGGTATGTTGTGGAGCAGGGTTTTAGCGGAATTTCAGACATACTCTCGGCTGGATAGGGTTCCAGAAGTCTTGGTGTTGCACGTGGGTGGAAATTATTTGGGGGTTTGCCCCTTTCGTGAGTTGGTGCGGGATATCAAACACGATATGTTGTGTTTGTGGGTTTCTTATCCCGGCTTAGTGATAGTGTGGTCTGATATTGTTCCAAGGAAGCATTGGCGGCTGGCTAGGTCAGTGGAGAGAGTCAATAAGGCTTGCATCAAAGTAAATCGGGCAGTGTCCCGTTTTGTGGCCAAGAATGGGGGCATTTGTGTGCGGCACAGGGATTTGGAGTCAGGAGTGGGGAACTACTGGAGGAGTGATGGGGTTCATCTGACCGAGGTTGGGATTGATCTGTGGAGTCTGGCAATAGCAGAAGGAATTGAAAGGGCGGTGGTGGTGTGGCGGAACTCACAGGCTTAAGGTGGTCAAGGCCTGTTTCTCTGTGGCGGGGGGAGTCCTTGAGGTCGGTCAGTACAAAATGGTGGGGGGGTCGCATCGGGGGTATGCGTCCCCCAAAAAAGGTACATGGTTTGAAGACTTCATAGGGTGTTATCCCTTTGAAGTGGTCTTCTGGTGGTTGGAGCCATCTGCAGAGGTGAGCGGTGCCTCCGAGCTGGTTTACGGCTGGAGGTAATGTGTTGGTGGTGTTGCAGATGGCTAACTCGAGGTAAAAAATAATATCTAAAAATTGCTTCAAGGACTTTCCCTGCTCGGATTAATGTTAACGTTAATTGTTATTTATGATTCTGACCCATGTTGGGTCATGTGAATTATTAGGAGGAATTCTCTGGTCGGATTCCTAATTAGTTATCCGAATGTTTCGGATCAAAATTGCTTTTTATAAAACTATGAAAATTAATAAACGGCTGCTGTGGCCATTTCACATCCAACCTCAGTGTCACGTGTCTTTTCTAAAAGGTAGGGGTGGGGGAAAAAGAAGGGATAAGTGAAGGTTCAAGAACACACGACTCTACTTAGGCAAGTCAAGCACTGTGCAAAAAAGCACTGCTTCCTATACCATTAATTTGCAGTGCGGAAAGTGTTTAAAGACACTTGGAAACAAAAAAATCAGCATTTACCCCTTCCTGACATATGAAATATACACGCTCGAGCGCAATCCAACTCGTTTAACCCCTTAGATGCCACGGACTGCAGCATCTGAAGCATTAAATAGAGGGGTGACCCCCTCTGACATTCAAGTGCCCCCAGTTCTGCCATCTTTGTACTCTGATTAATGGGTGCCTGTCAGAAGCTCAATATACTATAATACATTAGTATTGATATTTATCTGCAGGCACGCCTTGACAATAATGGTAGCTATTTATAGCCATTTAATTACTTCGTTTTCACCTATTATATCGCATTAGATTGTCATTTTTTAGCAGCGGAGCGATGCTATTTATATTTGCACGCATGCGCTGTTTTGTTATACAGGGTTCCCATGGTGATGATGATGACTGTCCATGACGGTGCAGTCATGTGTTCCTTCAGAGTCACATGACTTTGATGGTTGCTTAGGCAACCAGTTATGACGTGGGTCTTGTTGCGTCGTAATCCTCACATGACTCGAATTTGGTCATGTATTTCCACGACCGGATATACGCTGTAATTGCGAGAGCTGTCCATACTGATGGACTCCCAGAATTTGGGTAAGTGCCAAGCTAATTTATATACTCAACACCTATTTTAAATATCCAATGACTTCAGGTGATATCAACAGTTTAGGGGTATAATATTTTCTACACTTTATTCACTTGTATTCTATGATCCGTTGTTCATACGATCAGTGGCGGATTAAGTAAACCATGGGCCCTGGGCTGTTCCTCAAGCTTGGGCCCCCTTGTCCACCACCGCCCTGACACGTCATGTCTATATTAAACACCACCTTTCTGTGTGAGCATTGACAAATGAGTGCTACGATTCCCCTTGTCAAAGGGCTGTGTCCCTAAATACTGACAGTCTCCAACCATCGCTGACAGTATCACACTGTGTAGGGACACATCCTCCTGACAAGAGGAATGGTAACACGCATTTGTCTATTAGTCCTGTGTACACAAAGACTTTATGTGGAATACAAGGATTTCCGATAACTGACATGTCAGGAGAGGTGACAGATCTATAAATGCAATGACTCACAGGAGATGTCTTCACTGATGGGTCGTTCCCTTTTCTTCTCCATCTGACACAGACCGTTATGGCGACTTCTCCTGATGACTGCAGAGTTTCCTGATGAGAAATCTTTTCCCCTTGATTCTATAGCCATTTTCAGCGTCTATAGCAACATAAAAATTCAGACATAAACACCATAAATTGTCTTATACCCCAGACCCCTAAGCAAATTAAGACCCAGGCCCATACATTAACTCAAACCAATAAATTCAGTCCCCAAGAGGTAACTAAACTTTTAAAAAAACATTTGGCGTGTCATAGATAGAGTGATATGTCAGAAGTTTTGATCGATGGGGGTCCCAGCATTGAGACCACCACCGATCACTAAAACAAAGCAGCAGGAGTGCTCGGGTGAGCGCTGTTCCACTTCATTTCTGATTGTCTTTCCTCGGCGCGGTGTACGGACTCATAGACTTTCTGTTGTGCCCATAGACCGCATGCTCGGCTATCAGAGGAAAGACGATCAGAAACAAAGTGGCTCCTCACTCACCTGAGCGCTTATGCCACTTTGTTTCAGCGATTGGTGGGGTCTCAGTGCCCGGACCCCCACCGATTAGAACATTTGACATGTCACTATGACATGTAATTTTTTGAAAAAAGTTTAGTTAGTTACCCTTTAAGCAGTCAGACACCCCTCACCAGTGCATCTGACTGACTGCTGAGTGCCCTATGGGAGGGTTTAAGCGTCTGACACTTAGGGCGGATTTACACGAGCGTGTGCGTTTTGCGCACGCAAAAAATGCGTTTTTTTGCGCGTGCAAAAGACACTTAACAGCTCCGTGTGTCATCACCATATGATGCGCGGCTGCGTGCCTTTCGCGCAGCCGCCATCATCATTATGACACTCTGTTTGTATGTTTGTAAACAGAAAAGCACGTGGTGCTTTTCTGTATGCAATCATAGTTTTACTGCTGTTGAGCAAATCAAGCACGTCCCACGGAGGTGCCTCCGTGTGGCATGCGTGATTTTCACACACCCATTGACTTCAATGGGTGCGTGATGCACAAAAAACGCAGAAATATAGGACATGTCGTGAGTTTTACGCAGCGGACACACGCTGCGCAAAAATCATTGACGGTCTGCACTGCCCCATAGACTTGCATAGGTCTGTACGACACGCACGTATTACACGTTCGTGTAAATCCGCCCTTATGGCTCTGGGGGGGAAGGAGTTATTCCCCTATAGAACCCTCAACAGTCAATCAAACGCTCTGACCCCCCCCCCCCCCTGCAGTATAATAACTACTGAGGGCTCTATGGGGGAGATTATACTGCAGAGGGGGTTCTGAGCATCTGACTTACTGCAGAGGGCTCTATGGGTGGGAAATTATTTCACACACAAAAAATGTGGGATTAAACACCCTATATACAATTCACACTGACACCACACACTATATATTCAAACCACACACACTACACGCACACACTATATAGACTTACATTATAGACACTATAAACACAGCACACACTATATACACAGCACACACTATATAGACTTACATTATGACACACACACACACATAAACACACACACACACACACACACACACTTACCACAGTCTCTTCCTCTGCGGTGCTTGTCTCTGGCAGCCTCCAGGACCTTAATCATGTGACTGTGACGTCACCACAGGTCCTTCACCCTCTAGTTTCAGTTATGCCGTTATCAGGCAGCTGCTGGAGATTTAAACAGGAGGGACAGTGCACAGCAGCACAGAGGAGCAGACTGTCAGGGAGACTCCAGCACTTGCCAATCACAATCTCTGACAGTCTGCTCTCTACAGCTGATGTGCTGTGCCCCTGTTCCCTGGCCGCAAATGACTCCTCCTGCACATCCCCCTTCCTCTTCATCAGCAGCACGTGGGACCGATGACCGCTAGAATGCGGCCGGCAGCAGCCCTGGAGAGTTTTTTTTCACTTGTGTGTGGCTTGGGCAGCTATGGGCCCCCGTGCAGCCTTGGGCCCCGGTCGGCCGCCCGAAACGCCCATATGAGGATCCGCCACTGCATACAATATTGGAACATTATTATGACAATGTTGTCTCTAAATATTTGATGCTATGTATTTTTACTTGTATTTTCACTTTCATTTTTAGTCACAATGTTAATTTCTGTTGTAATCCCACCCACGAGGGTGTCTATAGAAGTCTATGCTTCACCTGTATATTGATGCTTGATAAAGGCTGCGTTGAGCTGCTGAAACGTTGCATTGTTTTCTGCACTTATGGGAGAATAAATCTAACTTTTTTTACAACATCTGTTAGGAGTGCTGCCTCTCTTTTCTATTTCTCATATATGGACAGTGTTGTCAGGAGCAGAGCAGTGTCCCAGGCAGAGTGCTAGTAGCGCTTCGTCTGGGACTTTGGCTCTGGGGCTGCCCCTGACAGCACTTGCCGTATATGGACAGTGTCGTAAGGGGGTTCCCCAGAGCCGGAGTACCAAATCAGACCAGAGCAGAGCCTTTACTAGCGCTCTGCCTGGGACACTGATCTGCTCCTGACATCACTGTCCATATATGGACAGTGATGTCAGGGGCTTCCCTAGAATTGGAGTACCAGAGCAAAGCCATTACTAGCGCTCTTCCCAGAACATCACTTTCCATATATAGACAGTATTGTCAGGAGCAGAGGAAGAATCCCAGGTGGAGTGCCAGTAGTGCTCTGCCCAGGACTATGGCTCTGGGGTTGCCCCTGACAACACTGATGATATATGGACAGTGATGTCAGGGGCTTCTCCTGTAGCGGAATTCACAGCCAGAGCATCTGCAATGCTCTGGCTGAGGATTCCACTCCTAGAGGGAACCCTAAAGGTGCTATCTACAGGGAGGGGGGCTGTGTGGCACTACCTGGGAGGAGGGGGCTGTGCGGCTCTACCTTGGAGGTGGAGGCTGTATGGCACTACCTAGGAGGGCGGGCTGTGTGCCACATTTAGGGGGTTTGTAGCACATCGGCAGCCCCCATGCAATCGTGGGGGTTGCCGATGTGGTTGTTATGACAACCGGAGGCCAGATAACGGCCTTTGGGTCTGCCATGTATGGAAGCTTATGAGGACCAGCATCTGGTTGGAATACATTACACTACCTAGGACCAGTTCAGTTCTGAAGTGGCTTTGAGGGCCTTATCTACTAGATAGACCACATAAATCACCCCATTTTAAAAACTGCACCCTCAAAGTATTCAAAACAGTATTCAGAAAGTTTCTTAACCCTTTAGGCGTTTCACAGGAATTAAAGCAAACTAGAGGTGTTATTTACAAATTTCATTTTTTTTGCCAAAATTCATTTGTAATAAAAAAAAATCTGTAACACAGAAGGTTTTATCAGAGAAACACAACTCAATATTTATTGCCAAGATTCTGCAGTTTTTAGAAATATCCCACATGTGGCTCTAGTGTGGTAATGGACTGAAGCACAGGCCTCAGAAGCAAAGGAGCACCTAGAGGATTTTGGGGTCTCTTTTTTTTAGAATATATTTTAGGCACCATGTCCGGTTTGAAGAGGTCTTGTGGTGCCAAAACAGTGGAAACTCCCCAAAAGTTGTGTTGGAAACTACACATCTCAAGGAATTTATATAGGGGTATAGTTAGCATCTTGATCCGACAGGTGTTTTGCTATAGTTATTGGAGTTTGTCTGTGAAAATGAAAATCTACTTATTTTCTGAAAAAATATGAATTATTTTTTTTACAAGGAATAAAGAATAAAAAGCACCCCAAAACTTGTAAAGCTATTTTTCCTGATTACGGCAATACCCCAAATGTAGTAATACACTGCTGTTTGGACCCACGGCAGAGCTCAAAAGGGGCGCCATTTGTAGCACAGATTTTGCTTGGTAATAGTTCTATTTGGGGTTTTGCTGGTATTTCAGTTTATAATGTGGGGGCATGTGTAAGCTGGGCAGAGTACATCAGGGCATAATAAGATGGTATAATAATGTGGTAAATAAATAATAATTCATAGATATGTGGCTGGTGTCGAACTGATAAATGGTGCCCAATCTTATCTGCTTTTGGAACGCTATGCACAATTTATGTCGCTATATTTTGAGCGCCAGGACTTTTTTATTTTTTCTCCACCGGAGCCGTGCGAGGGCTTAATTGTTACGTTACAATCTGTAGTTTTCATTGGTACAATTTTAGGGTACATGTGATTTTTTGATCACTTTTTATTCGATTTTTTTGGCAAGCAAAGTGATAAAAAAACCATACATTTTGACAATGTTTTTTGTCCTTTTTTTTTACAGTAATCACCGTGCGCTATAAATGACATTTTACTTTATTCTGCGGGTCGGTAGGATTACGGCGATACCATATGTATATAGTTTTTTTTTAATGAAAATGATTTATTTTATGTGCCACCATATTCTGAGAGCCATAATTTTTTTATTTTTAGTCAAAAAAGCTGTGTAAGGGCTTGTTTTTTGCGGGACGGGTTATAGTTTTTATTGGTATTATTTTGGGGTACATGCAACTTTTTGATCACTTTTTATTCTATATTTTGGGAGGGGTGATGACCAAAAAAATTGTGATTCTAGCATTGTTTTTTAATAATTTTTTTGCGGTTTTCACTGTGCGGGAAAAATAATATCATAGTTTTATAGCTTGGGTTGTTACGAACGCGGTGATACAAAATATGTGTACTTTTTTAACGTTTTCATTAAAAGACTTATTATAGGAAAAAAAACATTTTTGCACTTTTATAAAACATTTTTATTCCTTTTTTTTAAAACTTTTTTTACTTGAAGATCAGCAGCACTGATGGCTTCTATAACACATTACACTACCTAGGTAGTGTAATGTATTATAAACTGTCAGTGTGACGTTGACAGTCACAGTGACAAGAAGCCTTATGAGAACCAGCTGGTCCTCATAGGCTTCCGTGAATGGCAAACCGGAGGCCGTTGTATAGCCTCCAGTTTTGCCATGCAACCGACGGCAGCACCCGCAATCTGTCCCCGGGAAAGTTTGTTGCTACAAAAAGCTTTCCCTGCGATCACATGATCGGGACCTGAAACAATCAGGTCCCGATCATGTCTCCGGGACCAGAGGCAGGGGTTGACAGCGCGATCCGGGTGTCACCACTATTCTGAGACACCCGGATCGCGCTTTTAACACCCACTGTGAATTCACGTCGGCGCTGCACAGAGCCCAGCATGCACCGACGTGAATTTACTGTGGGCGGTCAGGAAGCAGTTAATAACGGTGATCATATTCTCTGCAGCTATCAGAGAACGGGTTGCTGGGAAGCCGGGGACACTGACACCGCCGGCGTCAAAGCGTTGTCCCCAGTGCTATGCCGGCAGAAGCAGAGGTCTGCAGATTCACGTCCTATCTGCACGGGGTATATGCGGATAGGACGTGAATCTACAGATTGTCGGCGTGACAGGGTTATTATAGGAAAAAAATGAAACCGTTAAACAAAAGTACACATATTTTGTATCAACGCATTCGTAACGACCCAAACGATAAAACTATAATATAATTTTTCCCGCACGGTGAACACCGCAAAAAACATTAACGAAAAACCATGCCAGAATCATTATTTTTTTGGTTTTCAACCCCTGTCAAAATATAGAATAAAAAGTGATCAAAACTACAGCTCGTCCTGCCAAAAATAAGCCTTCACACCGCTCAATCGACCAAAAAATAAAAAAGTTATGGCTCTCAATATGTGTTGATACAAAACAATTTTTTTTTTAACAAACTTGGAATCACCGTAATCATATTGAGACTCAAAATAAAGTTAAGTTGTCTTTTTTACCGCACGGTGAAAGCGGTAAAAACGAACAAAAAACAATGGAGGAATCGCAATTTTTTCCAATTTCCCCCCTGCTAATTATTTTATTTCCGTTTACCAGTACATTATATGGTACTTTAAATGGTGTCAATAGAAACTATAACTCCTCCCACAATAAATAAGCCCTCACACCGCTCTATTGATGGAAAAATAAAAAAGTTATGGTGTTTGAAATGCGGGGAGTGAACAACGGAAATTAAAGAGCAAACAAAGGATCAGTCCTGAAAGGGTAAATTAATTTCTAATAAAAAAACATTTATGACCACATGTGAGGTTTTGCCGTACAAATGTTGGGGTGCTTTTTCTCCTTTATCCCTTGTGAAAATGAAAAAAAAAATCAACATTTTAGTGGACAAAAATGTTGATATTTATTTTCACAGCCTAATTCCACTAAATTCTGCAAAAAAACAATGAGGTCAAAATTCTAGAAAAATTCCTTGAGGAAATGGGGTCACTATTGGGGGGTTTCCACTGTTTTGGTCCCTACAGTGCATTGCTAACACGACATGGCACCGAAAACCATTCCAGCAAAATCTGTGCTACAAAATCCAAATGGCGCTCCTTCCCTTCTGAGCCCTGCTGTGGGTCCAAATTGCAGTTCATTACAACATATGGGGTATTTCCGTAATAGCGAGAAGATGCTTTACAGATGTTGGGGTGCATTTTCTTCTTTATTCCTTGTAAATATTAAAAATGTCTAATGTTTTTTCTGAAAAAAAGTAGATTTTCATTTTCACAGACTAACTCCAATAAATATAGCAAAATACCTGTGGGGTCAAAATGGTAACTATACCCCTAGATAAATTCCTTAAGGGGTATAGTTTCCAAAATGGGGTCACTTTTGTGGGGTTTCCACTGTTTTGGCACCACAAGACCCCTTCAAACCTGACATGGTGCCTAAAATATAATCTAAAAAAAGGAGGCCCCAAAATCCACTAGGTGCTCTTTTGCTTCAGAGGCCTGTGTTTCAGTCCATTAGCGCACTAGGACCACATGTGGGATATTTCTAAAAACGGCAGTATCTGTGCAATTAATATTAAGTTGCATATCCCTGGTAAAACCTTCTGTGTTAGAGAAAAAAAATGTATTACAAATGAATTTCGGCAAAAAAAATTACATTTGTAAATTTCCCCTCTACATTTCTTTCTTTCATGTGAAACGCCTAAAGGGTTAAGAAACTTTCTGAATGCTGTTTTGAATACTTTGAGGGATGCAGTTTTTAAAATGGGGTAATTTATTGAGGGTTTCTAATATAATAGGCCTTCAAAACCACTTCAGATCTGAATTGGTCCCTGTAAAAATGGCCTTTTTTAATTTTCTTGAAAAAGTGAGAAATTGCAGCTAAAGTTCGAAACCTTGTAACGTCCTAGAAAAATAAAAGGGTGTTCAAAAAATGATGCATACATAAAGTAGAAATATGGGAAATGTTAACTAGTGACTATTTTGTGTGGTATTACTATCTGTTTAAGCAGATTTATTTACATTTAGAAAAATGCAAATTCAAAATTTTTCACTAATAAATATTTAATTTATCGACCAAATTTTTCCACTAACATAAAGTACAATATGTCATGAGAAAAAAATCTCAGAATCACTTGGATAGGTAAAAGCATTCCCAAGTTATTACCACATAAAATAACACAAGTCAGATTTGAAAAAATTGGCCCTGCCACAAAGCCAAAACAGGCTGCGTCCTGAAGGAGTTAATAAAGCTTTGTATGGTTTGTTTTAAATGTTGTTTTTCACAGTTTGAAGCAGTTTTGTTTACCGCAGTGTTTGTTATTATGTTTTTTGGAGCATTACGTAGCAGTGAACTTACCACTTATTAAGCGGGGAACCTCTGGTTTTCCATTTTGCCATATTAAAATGTTTAAGAAATATATGCTTATTTTCATTGACAGATCTAAAACAGATCAGCTGGCTAAGGGGACGTGGTTAAAGCTAAGGAAAATTCCATCCTGCCCAGTGTGTCCTGTTCGAGTAATTAATAGGTATGTGTCACTTAGGCCAGGTGGTTCACATTAATTTTTTTGTGCATGCTACGGGTGTTTGCGTGACACAATTTCAGTTTAGAATGGTACTTAAGGAGTGTATTGCAGCACTCGGTTTGCACTCGCATAATTTTTCTACACATTCTTTTAGAATTGGGGCAGCCACAGAAGCTCATAGGTTGGGTTTAGCCCCTCGTTTAATTAAGATGCTGGGTTGTTGGGATTCGAAATGTTTTCAAAGATATGTCAGCCCGTCTTTATTAGTTGTCTAACATTGTTTTCGTTTTGACAGGTCATACAATATGGATTGTTGGCCATTCTTTTGTTTACTGCTATAGTAGGAAACTGTCACTACATCCAGATTTGGTTGGAATATATTGGATGGGTTTGAGGGGCCAAAAATGGAATAATTTGATTTATAAAGTTCTGTTAACCACTAATTAGTATCATGAGCCTGATGTTCTTATTGTCCATTTAGGTGGCAACGATGTTGGAAAATTAAGTACTATAGATTTCTTACTTGAGATGAAAAAGCCTCTTTTGAAAATCAAACATCAGTTTCCCAGGCTTAAAGAGGCTCTGTCACCACTTTATAAGTTCCTGTCACAATGCGGGGTGTGGACCCACTGGGCCGTACCGCGTAGCGGGATGGCAGCTGGCCAAACAGGTAAGTACAGAGTTCAATTA
Source organism: Rhinoderma darwinii (assembly GCF_050947455.1). NCBI lineage: Eukaryota > Metazoa > Chordata > Amphibia > Anura > Rhinodermatidae > Rhinoderma > Rhinoderma darwinii. The sequence continues at coordinate 589,734,987 of NC_134687.1, forward strand.
GTTCAGCAAGGGTACCTGAGGCAATCGTAGGCAGTAGCGAGGCAGGCACGTCCAGGACCAGGAGGCGGGAAGACGTCAGGTGAGGCATAGCAGATCAAGCGTAGACTGTAGCACAGCACGGCAATAGCACAGCACGGCACTAGAACTAGGTAGCACGGAAACAGCATACGGGATACAGGAACAAGGTACACTGGAAAACTGGAAGACACTGGGAGACCATAAGCACGACAAACGATGGGTAACAAACAACGCTCTGGCAAAGAGCAAGAGGACAGAGCCCTTATTATAGCCCAGGGCATCCTGGGCTAGATTGCAGACTTCCTGCAAAAATGCACGCACTGGCGCACCCGCCCACCGGAGACACTCGAAGTCCGGAAGTGAGTCCCGCGCCTCACAAGAGGACGACGCTGCAGCGAGGTAAGATGTCCATGGCCACAGCCGTCGAGGTTAACGACCAAATGACCGACCGTGGCCATAGACGTTACAGTATCCCCCCTCTTACGCCCCCTCTTCTTGTGACCAGAGCGGGAGAGAAACTACCTCACAAGGACAGGAGCATCGATGTTCTCCTCTGACACCCAAGACCTCTCCTCTGGGCCGAACCCCCTCCAATCCACTAAATAAAATGTCCTTCCTCTCACCTTCTTAGTAGCCAGAATCTCCTTTACTTCGAAAGTCCCAGATGAGCCACCAGGGGCCACTGTGGAGCTAGGAGTCCTAGAGTAGTGGTTCAGAACCACGGGTTTCAGCAAGGAGACGTGAAAGGAGTTTGGAATCCTGAGAGTAGGGGGGAGCCGCAGCTTGTAGGATACCGGGTTGATCTGTAGCAGGATTTCGAAGGCCGAGGAACCTAAGAGCAAATTTGCACGACGGCACCTTCAGCCGGATATTCCTAGAAGACAACTAGACTTTAGTCCGTGGAAGAAACTGTGGAGGCGCCCGTCTTTTTGTATCTGCCTTTCTCTTCATGCGGTCCACCGCCAACAGGATAGAAGATCGGGTCTGTTGCCATATGTGCAGAATTCCCTGAAGGTAGAATCGGCTGCAGGCACCTGGGACATAGTAGAAACAGGAAGAGGTATCCGAGGATGTTGGCCGTAGACAATGAAGAATGGACTGGAGGTGGTCGACTCACTGGTGTGGTTGTTATAAGAGAACTCTGCCCACGGGAGCAACTGCACCCAATCATCATGGCGCCTGGAAACAAAGTGACATAGATAGTTCTCCATAATCTGGTTAACTCTCTCGACTTGCCCATTGGACTGGGGATGATAGTCCAATTTTACACCGAGGAGGCCGCAGAGTGCTCTCCAAAACTTTGAGGTGAACTGGACACCTCGGTCCGAGACAATATGCAGGGGCAAGCCGTGCAGACGGAAGATGTGTTTTATGAAAAGGTCAGCCAATCGCATAGCAGACAGCAGGGCCAGCAAGGGAATGAAGTGAGCCATTTTTGAAAACCGATACACCACCACCCAGATCACACTGCAACTCGCAGAAGAAGGAAGATCCGTGACAAAGTCCATAGGGACATGTTGCCACGGGGCAACGGGCACAGGCAGTGGTTGGAGCAGGCCAGCAGGTCTTCAGTGAGCAACTTTATTTGCTGCGCATACTGTGCAAGAGGAGACAAAGTCCATAACGTCTTTGGGCAGCGTGGGCCACCAGAACTGACGGGTGATTAGATCTTGGGTCTTACGAGCACCCGCGTGACCTGCCAGCTTAGAACTGTGACCCCCAGTGAAGAATTCTTCCTCGGTCAGCCAGACGTACAAAAGTCCTACCCGGAGAAATGTCTCTAACTTGCAGGGGATTCACAGAGAAGATGCAGGATGGGTCAATAATATTCTGTGGAGATTCCATGGCGTCTTCGGTTTCAGAAGATCTAGACAAGGCATCGGCCCTCACATTCTTGTCGGCGGGTCGGTAGTGTAGTTCGAACCGGAACCGAGCAAAGAACAGCGACCACCTGGCTTGACGGGAATTCCACCGCTGGGCCGTCTGTAGGTAGGTCAAATTCTTGTGATCCGTGAAGATCAGGATAGGATGAACCGCGCCCTCCAGTAGATGTCTCCACTCCTGCAGAGCCAGCTTGATGGCCAGTAACTCCCGGTCCCCAATCTAGTAGTTGCGCTCCGTGGAAGAAAACAGCTTGGAATAGTAGCCACATACCACAGCCTTGCCTTTCAATCTTTTCTGGAACAACAGTGCACCAGCACCAACCGAGGAAGCGTCCACCTCTAACGAAAACTGTAGGGATACATTAGGATGGTGCAGAATGGAGGCAGACGTGAAGGCTTTCTTTAAGGATTCAAATGCGGCTTCAGCCTCTGAAGTCCACATCTTGGCATGCATACGCTTCTTAGTGAGGGTGGAGATAGGAGCAGTCAAAGATGAGAAGTTGGGGATGAACAGTCGGTAGAAGTTGGCGAATAATAGGAAGCGTTGTATGGCCCTAAAGCCTAGGGGGCGTGGCCACTCCAGGACAGCCTTTACCTTTTGGGGGTCCATCTTGAGGCCCTGATCGGAGATAATATAGCCAAGGAAGGATAGAGACTTCTTCTCAAAAACACACTTCTCCAACTTGGCATAAAGGCGATTCTCTCTTAGACGGAGCAACACCTGGCGGACATGACTTTGATGAGTTACTGGATCTGGGGAAAAAATCAAAATGTCATCGAGATACAACACAAACATAAAGGAGATCACGAAAAATGTCATTTACAAATTCTTGAAATACTGAGGGGGGGTTACACAGGCCGAAGGGCATAACTAAGTATTCGTAGTGCCCATCACGAGTATTAAAGGCAGTCTTCCATTCGTCACCTCGACTAATCCGAATCAGATTGTAGGTCCCCGCAGGTCTAGTTTAGAAAAATGTTTCGCCCCTGTATGCGTACCTGTTCTTCACCGTGATCTGGTTTAGGCCTCGGTAGTCAATGCAAGGACGTAACGATCCATCTTTATTTTTAACAAAGAAGAACCCCGCTCCGGCCGGGGATGAGGATTTATGAATGAAACCCCTCTCCAGGTTCTCCTTAATGTAGGCCGACATGGACTGGGTCTCTGGCAGGGAGAGAGGGTACACTCTACCATGAGGAGGAGACGATTCAGGAACCAGGTCGATCGGACAGTCATATGCCCAGTGTGGCGGCAAGGTCTCAGCCTCCTTTTTATTGAAGACATGGCAGAACATGGAGAAACAAGAAGGCAACCCTGTCAAAGACTGAAGAGGGGCAGGCTGTGGTGACTGGATATGGCCCAGACATCGGTCAAGACATTTCGAGCCCCACTGGATGATCTCTCCAGAGTTCCAATCCAGGATGGGGATGTGCAGACGAAGCCAAGGCAAACCCAGCCACGCGGGGTTGACGGTCTTGGACAGGACAAACAGGGATATGAGTTCAGCATGAAGGGCTCCCACTTGGAGTCTCAATGGCTTGGTTACGGACACAACTGGGTCCGGCAATGGCAGTCCATCCACCGAGGCAACGATCAGCGGCCTTTCAAGCGGGATAGTAGGCAACTGTAGGAGATCCACAAGGTCCTGGCAGATGAAGTTGGCTGCAGAGCCGGAGTCCAGATATGCGGAGACCAGATGGGACCTCTCGCCAGCAATGATGGTTACGGGAATGAATAGTTTGGAAGAGAGTTCTTGATTCAATGTGTTGACTCCCAACCAATCCTAGGCGCTGGGGTTTTTTGGCTTGTGAGGACACAGACGCACGACATGGCCAGCGAGACCGCAATGTAAGCAAAGTCCAGAGGTGCGCCTGCGCTGTTTCTCCTGGACTGATAATTTTAGTCGGTCTACTTGCATCGGGACCTCGGGCCAATCAATAGAAGCAGGCAAGAGGGGTTGCTGAATGTTGGGCGCCAGTCTAGGGCATCGACGCTCCTGACGAACCTCGTGAGATCTTTCCCTCAGCCTTATGTCTACCCGAGTGGCAAGCAGAATCAAGTCGTCCAAGGCAGAAGGCAGGTCTCGAGCAGCCAGTTCATCCTTGATCTCGGACAACAGGCCATGCCAATAGGATGCCACGAAGGCCTCATTGTTCCAGGATAGCTCTCCTCCTGCCAGAGTCTGGAACTGGACACGGAGGTGTCCTCTTGGCGAAGGTTGAAGATGGCAGTGGCTGCCAATGAGAATCGTCCAGGCTCCTCCAAAACAGTTCGGAATATTCACATAAACTCTTGGAAATCTCGGGTCTCGGGTCCCTGACATTCACAGATAGGATTAGCCCATGCCAGGGCCTTGCCAGTCAGGAAAGATATGATGAATGCGATCTTGGCTCCATCCGACGGAAATGCTCGAGAGTGTAGGGTAAAATGAATGTGGCATTGGTACAGAAACCCCCGACAAGCACTGGCGTCTCCATCGAACCGAGAGGGCAATGGCAGCGAGAACCGAGGATCCAGACAAGAACTGCCAGGAGGAGTAACAGGAGGATCGGCTTCAAGGACTTGCATAGAGGCAGGAAGAGAAGCAACTAGCATCCCTAGCAGCTGCGCCATAGAGTCCACTGCCACGAGGAGCTGATCCTCCCTAGCTCGGAGATCCAGTAGATCCTCCTGAATGGCTTGGGAGGGTGCCAAGCCCTTGAATTGACCAGCGGAGTCCATGGCGAGAGAGTACTGTCACGATGTGGGGTGTGGACACACTGGGCCATACCACGTAGCGGGATGGCAGCTGGCCAAACTGGTAAGTACAGAGTTCAATTAGTTCAGCGAGGGTACCTGAGGCAATTGTAGGCAGTAGCGAGGCAGGCTTGTCCAGGACCAGGCGGCGGGAAGACGTCAGGTGAGGCGTAGCAGATCAAGCATAGACTGTAGCACATCACGGCAATAGCACAGCACGGCACTAGAACTAGGTAGCACGGAAACAGGATACGGGATACAGGAACAAGGTACACTGGGAAACTGGAAGACACTGGGAGACCATAAGCACGACAAACGATGGGTAACAAACATTGCTTTGGCAAGGAGCAAGAGGACAGAGCCCTTTTTATAGCCCAGGGCATCCTGGGCTACATTGCAGACTTCCTGCAAAAATGTGCGCACTGGCCCTTTAAGGCCGTGCATGCGCGGGCGCACGCACCGGTCGGAGACACTCGAAGTACGGAAGTGAGTGCCGGCGCCTCACAGGAGGACGACGCTGAAGCGAGGTAAGATGTCCATGGCCACGGGCGTCGAGGTTAATGACCGAACGACGGACCGTGGCCATAGATGTTACAGTTCCCTATTTCCTACATAATGTGATCGATGCTGGAATGTAGATAACAGCAGTGGTTTTTATTTAGAAAAACGATCAGTTTTGACCAAGTTATGACCTATTTTAGATTTATCAAAATGATGTCACTTCTCAGGGTTTTCTACTGTACTGGTACGTCAGGGGCTCTGCAAATGCGACATGGCGCTCAAAAGACAATCAAGCAAAATCTGCATGACAAGTAGCACTCCTTCCAATCTGAGCACTGCCGTGTGTCCAAACAGCAGTTTATGACCACATATGGGGTATTGCCGTACTCGTAAGAAATTGCTTTACAATTGTTGGGGTGCTTTTTCTCCTTTAATCCTTGTGAAAATGAAAACAAATCAACATTTTAGTGGAAAGAATGTAGATTTTCATTTTCAATGCCTAATTCCAATAAATTCAGCAAAAAAACAGTGGGGTCAAAATTCTCACTATACCGCTAGATAAATTACATGAGGGGTGTACTTTCCCAAATGGGGTCACTTTTGCGGGGATTGCACTTTTTTGGTCCCTCTGGGGCTTTGCAAATGTGACATGGCGTCGCAAATCATTCCAGCAAGTCTTGAGCTCCAAAAGTCAAATTGTGCTCCGTCCTTTCTAAGCCTTGCCGTGTGTCTAAACAGCAGTGTATTACCACATATGTGGTATTGCTGTGCTCAGAAGAGTTTGCTTTACAAATGTTGGCATGCTTTTTCTCTGTTATGTACTGTGAAAATGAAAAAATATGAGCTAAATCGACATTTTATTAGAAACATTTTAGATTTTCAATTTCACGGCATAATTCCAATAAATACTGCAAAAAAAACGTGTGGGGTCAAAATTCAAACTATATGCCTCGAAGTATTCCTTGAGGGGTGTAGTTTCCAAAATGGGGTCACTTTTGGGGGGTTTCCTCTGTTTTGGTCCCTCCAGGGCATTGCACATACGACATGGCACTGAAAACTATTCCAGCAAAATCTGCTCTCCAAAATCCAAATGGTGCTCCCTCCCTTGTGAGCCCTGCCATGGGTCCAAACAGCAGTTTATTACCACATGGGGCATTGCCATAATCGGGAGAAGATGCTTTACAAATGCTGGGGTGCTTTTTCTCATTTATTCCTTGTAAAAATTAAAAATGTCTACGTTTTTTCAGAAAAAAGTAGATTTTCATTTTCACAGACTAATTCCAATAAGTTTAGTAAAAATAAACTGGGGGGTCAAAACGATAACTATACCCTAGATAAATTTTCTGAGGGGTGTACTTTCCAAAATGGGGTCACTTTTGGGGGGGGGGTTCACTGTTTTGGCACCAAAGACCTCTTCAAATCTGACATAGTGCCTAAAATATATTCTAAAAAAAAAAGGAGGCCCCAAAATCGACTAGTTGCTTCTTCGCTTCTGGGGCCAGTGCTTCAGTACATTACCACACTAGGGCCACATGTGGGATATTTCTAAAAACTGCTGAATCTTGGCAATAAATATTGATTTGCATTTCTCTGGTAAAACTTTCCTAAAAAAATATATTACCAACAAATTTTGGGAAAAAAATAAAAATTGTAAATTTCACCTCTACTTTGCTTTAATTCATGTGAAACGCCTAAAGGGTTAAGAAACTTTCTGAATGCTATTTTGAATACTTTGAGGGCTCTAGTTTTTAAATGGGGTGATTTATGGGGACTTTCTAATATATAAGGCCCTCAAAGCCACTTCAGAACTGAACTGGTCTCTGAAAAATAGCCTTTTGACATTTTCTTGAAAATTTGAGAAATTGCTGAAAAAGTTAGAAGCCTTGTAAAGTCCTAGAAAAATAAAAGGACTTTTAAAAAATGATGCCAACATAAAGTAGACATAAAAGCTGGTGTTCAGTAGCCTCTCTCTCCTGTGAGCAGCCCCCCACAAGCTTGTGTTTAGTAGCCAATCTCTCATGTGTGCAGCCTCCCACAAGCTAGTGCTTAGTAGCCTCTCTCTTTTGTAAGCAGCCCCCCACAAGCTAGTGTTCAGTAGTCGCTCTCTCCTGTGAGCAGCCCGCAACAGGCTGGTGTTAAGTAGCCACTCTCTTCTGTGAGCAGCCCCCCACAAGCTAGTGTTTAGTAGCCGCTCTCTCCTGTGTGCAGCCCCCCACAAGCTGGTGTTTAGTAGCCGATTTCCCCTGTTTGCCGCCCCCACAAGCTAGTGTTCAGTAGCCGCTCTCCCCTGTGAGCTGCCCCCCACAAGCTAGTGTTTGGTAGCCGCTCCCTCCTGTGTGCAGCCCCCCACAAGCTGGTGTTTAGTAGCCGTTCTCTCCTATGTGCAGCCCCCCACAAGCTAGTGTTCAGTAGCCTCTCTCTCTCTCCTGTGAGCAGCCCCCCACAAGCTGGTGTTTAGTAGCTGCTCTCCTGTGAGCAGGTCCCCAGAAGCTGGTGTTCAGTAGCCTCTCTCTCTCTCCTGTGAGCAGCCCCCCACAAGCTGGTGTTTAGTAGCTGCTCTCCTGTGAGCAGGTCCCCAGAAGCTGGTGTTTAGTAGTCACTCTCTCCTGTGAGCAGCCCCCACAAGCTGGTGTTTAGTAGCCGCTCTCCTGTGAGCAGCCCCCCACAAGCTAGTGTTTAGTAGCTGAGCTCCTGTGAGCAGCCCCCCACAAGCTGGTGTTTAGTAGTCACTCTCTCCTATGAGCAGTCCCCACAAGCTAGTGTTCAGTAGCCGCTCTCTCCTGTGAGCAGCCCCCCACAAGCTAGTGTTTAGTAGCTTCTCTCCTGTGAGCAGCCCCCCACAAGCTGGTGTTTAGTAGTCACTCTCTCCTGTGAGCAGCCCCCCACAAGCTGGTGTTTAGTAGTCACACTCTCCTGTGAGCAGCCCCCACAAGCTGGTGTTTAGTAGCTGCTCTCCTGTGAGCAGGTCCCCAGAAGCTGGTGTTCAGTAGCCTCTCTCTCTCTCCTGTGAGCAGCCCCCCACAAGCTGGTGTTTAGTAGCTGCTCTCCTGTGAGCAGGTCCCCAGAAGCTGGTGTTTAGTAGTCACTCTCTCCTGTGAGCAGCCCCCACAAGCTGGTGTTTAGTAGCCGCTCTCCTGTGAGCAGCCCCCCACAAGCTAGTGTTTAGTAGCTGAGCTCCTGTGAGCAGCCCCCCACAAGCTGGTGTTTAGTAGTCACTCGGGGCCCCTGTTACTATAGTAACATACTTTACTTACCTTCCTGGTTCCGGATGGCAGCGGAGGTCCTGACGTCAAGCGCTGTGCGCAGCGCATGACGTCACAGCGCTATGCGCCGCGCACAGCATCGAGACGACAGAACTCCCGCCGCGGCCGAAGAGGAAGGTAAGGTTAGCCCTGACTGGCGGGGTCCGACTCCCGGGACCGGCCAATCAGCTGTTTTAAAGGGGCCGCAGCACTCGTACGAGAGCTGCTCCCCTTCATTCCTGTCACTTCATTCCGGTCACACTGTGAATCCGTGTCGGCGATTCACAGTGTGGGCGAGTAGTGAAATGAAGGGGAAGCAGCTCTCGTACGAGTGCTGCGGCCCCTTCAAAACAGCTGATTTGCAGGTCCCGGGCGACACATCAGCTATTGCTGGCCTATCCTGTGGACAGGCCATAAATGTTTAGGGACTGCACAACCCCTAAGCCTACGATGTATCAGGCTTAGGGGGCCTATGAGACAGGATCACAGATTGTGTGATCCTGTCTGCTGGGCCCTGTATCTAAGCCAATCACATGGTAGGCTTAGACACATGGCCCATGTGTGATCCTGACTGTTGGGCCCTGTATATAAGCCTACCACACTGTAGGCTTAGATACATGGCCCATGCGTGATCCTGTCTGCTGGGCCCTGTATCTAAGCCAATCACATGGTAGGCTTAGATACATGGCCCATGTGTGATCCTGTCTGGTGGGCCCTGTATATAAGCCTACCACACTGTAGGCTTAGATACATGGCCCATGCGTGATCCTGTCTGCTGGGCCCTGTATCTAAGCCAATCACATGGTAGGCTTAGATACATGGCCCATGTGTGATCCTGTCTGATGGACCCTGTATATAAGCCTACCACACTGTAGGTTTAGATACAGGGCCCCAGCACACAGTAATCTTATACTGTATAAGATTACTGCCTGCTGGACCCTGTATCTAAGCCTACGTTGTGGTAGGCTTAGATACAGGGTCCCACAGACTATCACACATGGGCCCTGTATCTAAGCCTAACACATGTGTTACTAATCATTTTTTTGTGTGTTTTCTTACAGGTTCGGTCGTTGGACTACGTCGGATTCCAGGACTACTTCGATGACAGCTTTTTTTTTATTCTATGTCTTTGTGTTTTTCTTGAAACTATATTACTACCGCCTTAGTAATGGCCGCCGGCTGATTGACAGCATCCATTACTAAGGCGGGGCTTAGTGTTAGCCGGTGCAGAGGCTAACACTAACCCCCTTTATTACCCCGGTACCCACCGCCACCAGGGGTGCTGGGAAGAGCCGGGTACGATCCAGTACCTGACCATCTGTAGTGATGGTCGGCCACTGGGGTGGCCGCAGGCTGGTATTATCAGGAGGGGAAAGGCCAAAAACAGTGGCCCTTCCTACCCTGGTAATACTAGGCTGCTGCTGCTTTATTGTATCTGGCTGGTTATGAAAAATGGGGGGAACCCCACGTCATTAAAAAAAAATAATAATAATAATTGGAAAGAACGATGTGAGGCCCCCCCCCCAATTTTCATAACCAGCCAGATACAACACAGCAGCAGGCAGCATTACCAGGGTGGGAAGGGCCACTGTTTTTGGCCTTCCCCAGCCTAATACCAGCCTGCGGCCACCCCGGTGCCTTCCCGTCACTACAGATGGTCGGGTACTGGTTCGTACCCGGCTCTTCCCAGCACCCCTGGTGGCGGTGGGTACCGGGGTAATAATGGGGGTTAGTGTTGGCCGCTGCACCGGCTAACATTAAGCCCCGCCTTAGTGATGGAGGTTGTCAATCAGCCAGCGGCCATTACTAAGGCGGTGATAATAAAGTTTAAAAAGATACAAGCACATAGAATTTTTTTTTTATTGAAATAAAAAAACACAACCCTCATTAACCATTTTATTGAGAATAAAAAAAACGCTGTCATTGAAGTCCTTGAATCCGAAGTCCAACAACCGAACCTGTAAAAAAACACAAACACACAAAAATAATCAGTAACACATAAGGAAGCAAAATTATTATTCTTACCTATCCTGGGTCCAGCGCTGGAGCTGCAATGTCAGCGAGCTGAGCCCTGTATCTAAACCAATCATGTGTGATACTGTCTGCTGAGCTGTGTATCTAATCCAATCATGTGTGATACTGTCTACTGAGCTGTGTATCTAATTCAATCATGTGTGATACTGTCTGCTGAGCTGTGTATCTAATCCAATCATGTGTGATACTGTCTGCTGAGCTGTGTATCTAATCCAATCATGTGTGATACTGTCTGCTGAGCTGTGTATCTAATGCAATCATGTGTGATACTGTCTGCTGAGCTGTGTATCTAATCCAATCATGTGTGATACTGTCTGCTGAGCTGTGTATCTAATCCAATCATGTGTGATACTGTCTGCTGGGCCCTGTATCTAATCGTATCTTGTGTGATACTGTCTGCTGAGCTGTGTATCTAATCCTATCATGTGTGATACTGCCTTCTGAGCCACTTTATCTAATCCTATCATGTGTGGTACTGTCTGCTGAGCCACTGTATCTAATCCTATCATGTGTGCTACTGTCTGCTGAGCTGTGTATCTAATCCTATCATGTGTGATACTGTCTGCTCAGCCACTGTATCTAATCCTATCATGTGTGATACTGTCTGCTGGGCCACTGTATCTAATCCTATCATGTGTGATATTGTCTGCTGAGCCACTGTATCTAATCCTATCCATAGTTTATAGGGTCGTAGTGCTATAGATATGCTATGCTGTCTCATATACACACATGTTTTTGGGCGGACACATATGTATTGGGGCTATTTCCCCTGACATTTTAAGCCCTGAGGGTATGTTCACACGGCAGCGTCCGTTACGGCTGAAATTACGGTGCTGTTTTCAGGAGAAAACAGCACCGTAATTTCAGCCGTAACGGCATGTGCAGGAGTCTTTCGCTGCGTCCATTACGGACGTAATTGGACAGGTTTTTCTATGGAGTCTATGGAAAACGGCTCCATTTACGTCTGAAGAAGTGACAGGCACTTCTTTGATGCGGGCGTCTTTTTTACGCGCCGCCTTTTGACAGCGGCGCGTAAAAAAAAATGACCGTCGGCACAGAACATCGTAAGACCCATTCAAATGAATGGCCAGATGTTTGCCAACGCTTTTGAGCCGCATTTTCAGACGTAATTCAATGCTAAAACGCCCGAATTACGTCTGTAAATAGGGTGTGTGAACCCAGCCTTAGTGACGCCCCGGCTGCTAGTGCTGCATTGTTGGGTCACTTAGGAGACCCAGCGATGCAGCTGAAAGCTGCGGACCGTCGGCCATGAGAAGTTTGCGGGGGGGGGGGGGCCCAGTAAGAATTCTTGCATCGGGGCCCATGAGCCTTTAGCTACGCCCCTGCCTGTGAGCAGCCCCTACAAGCTGGTGTTTAGTAGCTGCTCCTCTCCTGTGAGCAGCCACTTATAAGCTGGTGTTTAGTAGCCGCTCTCCTGTGAGTATCTGTGTGAGCAGATCTTCTCAGACAGGAATTCCATCCTCAGCCCCTCACGCAGCAGGCTTACTGCAGATCACTCTGAGATGGACCATCTTTGCTAAGAAAGTCAGGGACAGGGGTCACACTGAAATGTCACTTTAATTAACTGATTAATTTGTTTATATCACATACAGTTTGTGTTATGTGACTTTCATGGTTGCATTGAACACTGAGAACTTCACCTTTTTTTTTTTTGTCGGCATGCCATACAAAAAAGGTTGCCTAAAAGGTGGCTGCATGTGGACGATATGATAACATTTAACGCTATATCTATCTGGGGCATAGGAAACTCTGTAACAGTAAAACAAAGCCCTAACAGCTATAAAGATATATTATGAAATTAATCAGGACTACATGTTGATCCTAAAAATAATTGGGTGCTAAAATGTGTAGACTCACTGGTGGAGAGCCAGGGTCTGTTATACCTTCTGAAAAATGCCCATGGTTAACTGCACAAACCCTTTCATCTATTCCTTTGGCCAGCCAAAGACTGAGGTAGGAAGACGTGGCACAAGAAAGGTCCATGCTCTGGGTACCAACTCCTCCCAGGTCCATATTCCTCTGCCACATGAGGCTTAAAGGGAATGTGTCGCTAGAAATTTATTTTTATTTTTTTAGTTAAACAATCATTATTTGAGAGATTACACATTGTTTTTTTTTTTGTTTTTTTTTCACAATTTAGGAAATATTATAAATTAGATTCTAATTTATAACATTTCCATGTGCTGGTCACTAGAGGGAGCAGTTCCCAAAATTGCAGCATGGTCAATGTGGTAAAGCAACCTCATTGCTTTATGCTGCAAATTTGGGGTAGACACACTCGCTCTAGTGTCCTCACACAATCCCCCCTCCCTTATTCTGGCTAGTGCCAGTAGAAGGAGGGGGTTGAATCTTCAAACCTCCTACACTGTGTGCCGCCATTTTCTGAGTGAATGCACAGTGTAGGAGGATTAGATACAGTGTTAAGCAGACAGTATAATACTAACATACACAAACATAATACACACATCACATACACAAACATAACTTACCTGCTCCTGCCGCCGCTGCCGCCTCCGCTCCTATTCCTTGCGCCTTTGCTTCCTTGAACATATGGCCGGAAGCCTCGGCCGGAAGTCGTCATTTGACTGTCCGGCAGCAGATTCCAGTCCACATGAAAATGGCGCCGGATTTTGCTCTGCAAACGAGCTTCGTTTTGGTCTGTGTGGGAGCGGCGCATGGGCCGTTCCCACACAGACGGCGTACGCTGCAGTGAATGGAATGGCTCCCGTTCGCATTCTCTATGGGGATGTATGTGCCGTATTCAGTGGCGGATTAAGTAGACGATGGGCCCTGGGCTGTTACCCAAACTTGAGCCCCCCTTGCGCACCGCCGCCCTGCCGCGCCGTAACTATTTTTAACACTACCTTTTTGGGCAAGCATTAACAAATGGGTGTTACGGATTCCCCTTGTCACAGGGCTGTGTCCCTACATACTGACAGTATCACACTGTGCAGGGACACATCCTCCTGACAAGGGGAATTGTCTATCAGTCCTGGACTGCAGAAAGACTTATTGTGAAATACAAGGATTTCCTATAATAAAAATGTCAGGAGAGGTGACAGATTCTCTATAAATCTTGTGACTCACATGTGACGACGTCTCAGATTCTAGTAGTTTTTTTCCTCTTTTCCTCTCCATCCAGAGCACATGATGACGTCTCCCGGCCATGACTGATTTCTGCAGAATTTGCCACTCAGATGTCTTTGACTCCTCACTTTTCCAACATTTCCACTCCTATAAATGAAAATAAAGTTATTATGGTGCCAAATACTGTACCCCTAAATATAATAGCACCAAACACTGCGCACCTGAATATAATAATACCACACACTGTAAAACACCACATACACACAGCCCCCTGTAGATATTACACACCCCCCATAGATAGCTCCACACACATCCCCCTGTACATAGTGCCACACACAGCCCCCTGTACATAGTGCCACACATAGCCCCTGTGGATATTACACCCCCCCATACATAGCGCCACACACAGTCCCCTGTAGATATCACACATCCCCCCATAGAGAGCATTACACACAGCCCCCTATAGATACAAATGAATATCCCCCCCAAACGGAAATCTTTAGCAAAGTTTCCATCACCATTGAGATAAATGGTGATGCAAACGGAAGCTAAGGTTTCCATTTGCCTTTCCGTTGAGGGGTTAACCAGACGGAACCCCTCAGCGGAAGGGCAGCGGTGATGTGAACAGGGCGTTAGATACAGGGCCCTAGATACAGGGCCCATGTGCATGTGTGATACTGTTTGTTGGACCCTGTATCTAAGCCTAATGTAGGCTTAGATACACGGTCCAGCAGACAGTATTTTTATGCAGTATAAGCTGGGGCCCTGTATCTAAGCCTAACACACGGTAGGCTTTAAAGGTTGTCCAGTCCCTAAACATTGATGGCCTATCCTCAGGATAGGCCATCAATAGCTGATGGGTTGGGGTCAGACACCCGGGACCCCCGCTAATCAGCTATTTTGAAGGGGTTGCAGCCGCTCATACGAGTGCTGCTTCCCCTTCATTTCCCTCACTTGCTCACACTGTGAATCGCTGACACGTCCGTGTCGGCGATTCAGTGTGAGAAAGTGACCGGAATGAAGGGGAAGTATTGCTCGTACGAGCGGCTGCAACCCCTTCAAAACAGCTGATTGGCGGGGATCCCAGGTGTCTGACCCCAACCCATCAGCAAGACAATAAAATTAAACTTACCTCCTCTTCGGCCGCAGGTCCTCACTTCATCAACTGTCGGGACGCTGTGCACGGCGCATAGCATCGTGACATTATGCGCTGCGCACAGTGCTGTGACGTCAGAACCTCCGATGCGCTCCAGGAAGAGGAGGGGTAAGTACTGTCAGTTACTATAGTAACCGGGGCCCGTGTAGTTTATTTCATAGGCCCCAGTTACTATAGTAACTTTTCATTAACGTGTGAATGTCGCTGCCGCTAGCACCGGGGCCCCCTCCGGTGCTAGCGACGCCACACTGGGCATGAGGGGGGTGATTCGATCATGTGTGGTTCGGACGGCCATGGGCCCCCCGGCAGCCATGGGCCCCGGGCAGCTGCCCGAACCGCCCTCATGATAATCCGCCACTGGCCGTATTCCATCTCTGTATGTGTCGTTAATCGACACATAAAGAGATGAAAAAAAATGGGAGCCCCCATAGAGAAGTAAAAAAATAAAAAAAAAATAAGTAGAACACAAGAACACAAATAAATAAAATTTATTTTAATATCACACTAAAAGCAATATTATAAAAAAAAAAAATTTATGACACATTCCCTTTAAAGGTGCTGTGATATCATACCTGTGATATATTTAACCCTTTTTAAAAAAAAAATATTTTAAAGGTTGTAATTAAAGAATTTGTCGTTGCTTCCCCGCAATCCCTGTCTGTTCTTTGCCGGCTGTCCTCTCTGAACCCTCATCATTCTTAATGACAGAAATTTAATTTCCTCTTTAATTAGTAAGTAATTGGTTTAGAAGAACCTCCCTTCTTTCCTGTCAGGCAATTTCCAGAGTAAGATGATTCAGCAGCCCTAGTCGCACGCTTATTATCTCTGGGCCAGAGAATTCTGCAAACAGATAGGATACACGATAATGTTTCGTATTGTCATAGTATGTCTCTGTATCATATCACTCTCACAGGCCTCAAGTCTCCACAACAGGTCATGTTTGTAGGATTTACTTAGTACTGCAGGTGCACATACACTGAATGGGCACTTTATTAGAGACACCCATTTAGTAGCGCGTTTGACCTCCTTTGGCCTTCAGAACTGCAGCAAATTCGTCAGGTCATAGAGTCCGCTAGATTTTGAAATTGTTCTGCGTGAATATTGGCCCATGCAGACAGGATAGATTCTCACAGTTGCTCTTCTACCATAGGGTGAACAGATGCAATAAGTGATGAGCTTGGTTGGCCACAATGCTTAGGTAAGCTCTACTGTTCAAACTTCTATCTACAGCTATCAGAGGACCCAGGATGTGCCAAGAAAACATTCTCCACACCATTACTCCACCAGCCTGAACTGTTCACACCTGACAGGAAGGGTTCATTGATTCACGCTGCTTACGCCACAATCTGACCCACCCATCAGCATGGTGCAACAGAAATCTGGATTCATCCAATCAGTTGATTTATTTTCACTATTCTGTGATCCAATTGTTGCGCTCTCTTGCTCACTGGAATCTATCTATTCTATCTATATATACATACACACATACACCACATATATACATACACATGTTATACAAACACCACACATATACATGTAGCGGGTCCCTGGGGCTAAAGAATCACTGGACAACAACGGGAAAGATGTCGCGGACAAAGGTCATGCAACAAAACAAGTTTTACTCAGGCAGGACTGTTCTCACAGGGAGGCACACACTTTTACAATGTTGCACAATGCCAGTGGTCGGCTGTTACGACTTCCCTTTTAGGTGCCTCACTCACAACAGACCGCTTGCTGGGGCTTCCTCCCTACTAGCAGTGGCGTAGCTAGCAGGGAAGCAGTGGCCCCTGGCCCACTGAGATGGTGGGGCCTCTGTCATGACTGCTGCTGCCCCCGGCGTGTGGCCGCAACCTGACTGTGGCCGCCGCAAGCGCTATAATGCTCTTCAATATAACAGATGTGCCACATGCTAGGCACGTCTGCTAGAGCACGCCTCTGATGCTGCCCGCCAGAGAGGAGCAGAAGAGTAGAAGAAGGAGCTTGCGTGTGAGGAGAGGTTGAGCAAGCACCCCTCCCCAATAGATGGATTGATACAGGGATAATGGGGTTATATACAGGGATGATTGGGGTCATATACTCTTTCATTTACTTTCAGAGAGGTCTACAACGCTTTCTAATGTAAACTCCTCTGTCAGAGAAAATATTAAACTTTTGTTCATCATGGATAATATAGCAGCATATACAGCACTCTTGTTCATTCTGAATAATAACCACTATGATTACGATGCACCTCTGCAGTTGTAAACATGCCTTGGGGGCCCACTGGGTTGGGGCCCACTCAAATAAGTTTCACCCCCCCTGTGCTAAACCCCTAGCTGCGCCTCTGCTCACTAGGCAATAATCTGCGGCCTCTGGCCCACTTGGCATATGTTCTGCGGCTTGTGCCCCACTCCGCAAAATCGCTTTCCTTCTGGTCCTGCACTTGAAGCTACACAGTACACTGGGAACTCCAGACCCACATCTGGCACCAAACCCCACGTATTAATGTGTTGTGGGGTTCCCATCAGTACAGCCAGAGGCGTAGCTAGGTTCTCCAGCACCAAGGGGAAAAGTTTCAGTTCGGCGCCCCCCCAACCCCTTTCCCGACATCTCCTTCCCCCTCGCCGTGTTTGTTTTCTCTACCAATTGACGTGTCATTTCTTTTCCACATTTCTTTTTATGTAACTCGAGCATAAAAACATTTGTACATTTTACAAGCAATATAGTTCTATACACAACACCAGAACCAAGCTCAGTACATAAATACAGCCTCAGAACCAAGCTCAATACATATATACAGCACTAGCACAAATACAGCTCAATTTAGTGCAACCCCTGCTGTACAGGTTTGTACAGCGTAAAACTACAGCTCCCAGCATGGCCCGAACAATGGTAAGGATATGCTGAGAGTTGCTGTTTCACAAAAAATAAATCCTATCATAATCATACCACCCATCATCTCGCTGCAGATCATACAGTGACTACATTGCTGATTAGAGGCAGAATAAACATCTACATTAAGTGACTCACCGGTGACGTCTCAGATTCTAGTTCTTTTTCTCCATCCGATCCAGACCTCTATGATGACTTCTCCCGGTCACAGCCCATTTCTGCAGTTTGCCGCTCAGATGTCTTCATAGCCCTCAGATAGCCCCCTGTAGATATAGCCCACCCCTGTATATAGCCCCCTATAGAATAGCCCACCCCTGTATATAGTTCTCCACAGAAAGCCCACCCCTGTATATAGCCCCCCTGTACATATAGTCCACCCCTGTATATAGTGCTCCACTAGATAGTCCACCCCTGTATATAGTGCTCCACAGATAGCCCACCCCTGTATATACTATATATAGGGGTGGGCTATCTGTGGAGCACTATATACAGGGGTGAACTATATATACAGGGGGGGCTATATACAGGGGTGGGCTTTCTGTGGAGCACTATAGGGGGAGCTATTTGTGGGATACTATATACAGGGGTGGGCTATATCTACAAGGGGGACTATATACAGGGGTGGGCTATATCTACAGGGGGGCTATATACAGCCACACACTTTTTTATTACAATTAAAAAACTAAAAAACAATTCAAACTCACCTTAATCCCGTTCCCACGCCAGCCGGCAGCAATAGAGACCTGCTCTCTTCTGCGCAGGTCTCCTGGGAGTTGAACGAAGCGTCTATGAAAGGCGCTGATTGGCTGGGCAGGATGACTTTCCCTGTCAATCAGCGCCTTTCATCGACGGAAGCTTCACTGGTACAAAAGGTACCAGTAGCTTCACTGGTGCAAAAGCGCTGAATAGCCGTGCACGGAACATGCCCGGTCATTCATTGCTTCTAATTGTACCTGTGTCCTATAGACACAGGTACAATTATAGTGCAGGAGGAGGTGGCGCTGGCGCCCCCCTCTAAGTTGCACCCGGGGCACATGCCCCGCCTGCCCCCCCCCCCTAGCTACGCCCCTGCCCCAGCACACAGTAATCTTATACTGTATAAGATTACTGTCTGCTGGACCCTGTATCTAAGCCTACCTTGTGCTAGGCTTAGATACAGGGTCTCACAGATAGTATCACACAAGGGCCATGTATCTAAGCCTAACACATGTGTTACTAATCGTTTTTTGTGTGTTTTCTTACAGGGTCGGTCGTTGGACTACTTCGGATTCCAGGACTACTTTGATGACGGCTTTTTTTATCATCAATAAAATGGTTAATGAGGGTTGTGTGTTTTTTTTTTATTTCAATAAAATATTTTCTCTATGTCTTTGTGTTTTTTATTTAACTATATTACTACCGCCTTAGTAATGGCTGCCGGCTGATTGACGGCATCCATTGCTAAGGTGGGGCTTAGTGTTAGCCGATGCAGAGGCTAACACTAACCCCCTTTATTACCCCGGTACCCACCGCCACCAGGGGTGCTGGGAAGAGCCGGGTACAATCCAGTACATGAACATCTGTAGTGATGGTCGGGCCATGGGGCGGCCGCAGGCTGGTATTATCAGGCTGGGAAAGGCCAGAAACAGTGGCCCTTCCCACCCCGGTAATGCTAGGCTGCTGCTTAATTGTATCTGGCTGGTTATGAAAAATGGGGGGGACCACATGTCATTTTAAAAATGTAAAATAAAAAATAATTGGAAAGAACGATGTAGGTTCCCCCCCAATTTTCATAACCAGCCAGATATAACACAGCAGCAGCAGGCTAGCATTACCAGGGTGAGAAGGGCCACTGTTTTTGGCCTATCCCAGCCTAATACTACCAGCCTGCGGCCGCCCCGGTGCCTGACTGTCACTACAGATGGTCGGGTACTGCTTCATACCCGGCTCTACCAAGTACCCCTGGTGGCGGTGGGGACCAAGGTAATAATGGGGTTTAGTGTTAGCCTCTGCACCTGCTGCAAAACACAAACGCACAAAAATAATTAGTAACACATAAAGAAGCAAAATTCTTATTCTTACCTTTCCTGGGCGCTGGAGCCGCAATGTCAGCGAGCTGGGCCCTATATTTAATCCTATCATGTGTGATACTGTCTGCTGAGCCACTGTATCTAATCCTATCATGTGTGATACTGTCTGCTGAGCCACTGTATCTAATCCTATCAAGTGTGATACTGTGTGCTGGGCCCTATATCTAATCCAATCATGTGTGATACTGTCTGCTGAGCTACTGTATCTAATCCTATCATGTGTGATACTGTCTGCTGAGCCACTGTATCTAATCCTATAATGTGTGATACTGTCTGCTGGGCCCTATATCTAATCCAATCATGTGTGATACTGTCTGCTGAGCCACTGTATCTAATCCTATCATGTGTGATACTGTCTGCTGAGCTACTGTATCTAATCCCATCATGTGTGATACTGTCTGCTGAGCTGTGTATCTAATCCCATCATGTGTGATACTGTCTGCTGGGCCACTGTATCTAATCCTATCATGTGTGATACTGTCTGCTGAGCCAATGTATCTAATCCTATCCATAGTTTATAGGGTCGTAGTGTTATAGATATGCTGTCTCCTATTCACACACACACACACACACATTTTTTTGGGCGGACACATATGTATTGGGGCTATTTCCCCTGACATTTTAAGTCCTTAGTGACGCCCCTTGCTGCTAGTGCTGCATTGTTGGGTCACTTAGGAGACCCAGTGATGCAACTGAAAACTGCGGACCGCCGGCCATGAGAAGTTTGCGAGGGGGGGGGGCCCAATAAGAACTTTTGCATCGGGGCCCATGAGCCTTAAGCTATGCCCCTGGATAGATAGATAGATAGATAGATAGATAGATAGATAGATAGATAGATAGATAGATAGATAGATAGATAGATAGATAGATAGATAGATAGATAGATAGATAGATAGATAGATAGATAGATAGATAGATAGATAGATAGATAGATAAGATAGATAGATAGATAGATAGATAGATAGATAGATAGATAGATAGATAGATAGATAGATAGATAGATATGAGATAGATAGATAGATAGATAGATAGATAGATAGATAGATATGAGATAGATAGATAGATAGATAGATAGATAGATAGATAGATAGATAGATAGATAGATAGATAGATAGATAGATAGATAGATAGATAGATAGATAGATAGATAGATAGATGATAGATAGTGTGACAAAAAAAAATATAATTGTGTTTTTGAAACCATTTATAGCCAAAAATTCAGTAAATAACACTAAGGTTCATTAAAGGAACACTCCAGTAAATTATTTTATCGTGATCCGCGGTAAAAGTTAGGACTGGTCATCCTCTTAACGGGCACATTGTTGCCAAACTATCTGCTCCGATCCCAGCCAAAGTTATGTTACATGACCGCAGTGTGACTGCCGGATTCCTACAGTGTCTGCTGTGTAGATCGGAAGTCACTTTTACTATACATTCCTATGAGACTCACATTGAGCATCTATTATTTTTTTTAGAATGTCGAAAGTAAAACTGTAACAATGAATGTTGTTATTCTGGGATATAATTGACAGATAACCGCCTTCCCTGTAATATTAAGCTACATCATTCCACAGTAACGTCAGATCATTCTCCTTTTCCTCCTGGGAAACATTATCTTCCCCTTGGCTTCAGGCTTTTGGATATTTCCCTCATGTGTTCCTCACCTCCAGATCTAAAGTCACATTTAATACAGTGAAAATGACAGTTCAATTTAGCAGCCGGCAAACTCCTGGCAGGTGACATGCTCCCTGGAAGATCTCAGCGACTTCTACAAGAAGGTATCATAAATAAGATGTTTCACTCCTAATAATGTTCTCTCTTAACTTCATTACTCGTCCATTTCAGAGATTCATAGCGAGAGTCTTGTAGTATGTGAGGAGGTGATATCATCGCGGTGTTGGGAAGTCATTGGGATTGTATGTCACGATGGATTCCTGGGTCCTAGTGAAGAACAGAGAACTGTAGACTAAACAAAAAGACCCCAGGACTCCATGGAAACACTTTGTCTTTGTTTAATAAAAAAAAAAGGAAATATTGCAAAAGCCAGCATCAGATTCCCACAGATTTCCCTGTACATGTGAGGACTGATAAGCATTGTCTAGAAGGGGAAAACAGAAGAACGGGACATCATCATTATAGGAGATTTATATTACAGAGCCTTGTTCTGTAGGGTTTTTCAAGGTTAGATTCTGGGACCTGCAGATATGTAGCATTAGGGTATGTTCACACGCTTAGTAAAAAACGTCTGAAAATACGGAGCTGTTTTCAAGGGAAAACAGCCTCTGATTTTCAGCCGTTTTTATTCCTTAATGACCGGGCCTGAAAAGAACTCAAACTCTTCACGCGCTGCGCCGTAACTGTACGTCCTGCAGAGGGCTTGCTTCCTGCATCACGACGTACAGTTGCGGTGTAGTTCCCGGCGCACACAGTCTTAACGGACAGGGTCCGGGAACCGGGAGGTCAGCTGTCCCCGATGTCTTCAGTGGCACAAACTGGGCATGACATATTATGCACTAAAATGGCATATCAGTAGAAAATTGTAATATTCACACCATCCGCTGTGCATTAACCCCTTTGCGCATTATAACATAATAGCACGTTATGGTGCGGGGGTTGATATATGGAGCGGGCTCACATGCTGAGCCCGCTCCATACGCTGCGGGTGTCAGCTGTGTATTACAGCTGACACCCAGGACTAACGGACAGGAATAGCGATTGTGCGGTTACAGAAGCCTGTAAACATAGCAATATACTGCAATACATTAGTATTGCAGTATATTGCACCAGCGATCCAATGATCGCTGGTTCAAGTCCCCTAAGGGGACTAATAAAATGTGTAGAAGAATTAGGGTACGTTCACACTCAGAGTCAAAAACGTCTCAAAATACAGAGCTGTTTTCAAGACAAAACAGCTCCTGTTTTTCAGACGTTTTTTGTGCCACTCGGGATATTCGCTGTGTTTTTTACGGCCGTTTTTAGAGCTGTTTTTCAATGTAGTCAATGAAAAACGGCTCCAAAAATGTCCCAAGAAGTGTCCTGTACTTCTTTTGATGAGCCGTCAATTTACGCCCCGTATTTTGACAGCGACGCGTAAAATAAAGGCTCGTGGCAAAAGAACATTGTAA
The DNA here is from genome assembly GCF_050947455.1 of Rhinoderma darwinii. Taxonomy (NCBI): domain Eukaryota; kingdom Metazoa; phylum Chordata; class Amphibia; order Anura; family Rhinodermatidae; genus Rhinoderma; species Rhinoderma darwinii. Next base: position 589,757,731 of record NC_134687.1, read on the forward strand.
AACCCATTGAAAGCAATGGGCAGATGTTTGTAGGCGTAACAGAGCCGTTTTTTCAGGCGTGATTCGAGGCGTAAAACGCCTGAATTACGTCTGAAAACTGTGCGTGTGAACATACCCTAAAAGTTATTAGTAGTGAGAAGGGAAAAAGTTTAAAGTTAAAAAACCCCCCTTTTCCCATTTTTCTTCTGAAGTAATGTAAAAATAAACAAAATTGGTATCGCTACGTCCGTAAAAGGCCGAATTATTACAATATACCATTATTTAACTCGCACGGTGAACACCGTAAAAAACGTAAAAAATTGAAACCGCCAAAATTTCTGTGTTTTTTACTTTTGGATCACTTTTTATGTACCAAAAAATGGTACCAATAAAAACTACAGCTCGTCCCGCAAAAAATAAGACCACCCACCGCTCAATCAACTGAAAAATAAAAAATTACGGCTCTCAGAATGTGGTGAAACAAAACAATTTTTATTTTAACAATTATATTTTTCTTTGTAAAAGTAGTATAATATAAAAAAAAAACTATATAAATTTGGTATCACCGTAATTGTATTGTATTGAGCCGCAGAATAAAGTAAAGTTTTCGTTTTTACCGCACGGCGAAAGCTGTAAGGGTATGTTCACACGGCCTATTTACGGACGTAATTCGGGCGTTTTTGCCCCGAATCACGTCTGAAAATAGCGCCTCAATAGCGCTGACAAACATCTGCCCATTGAAAGCAATGGGCAGACGTTTGTCTGTTCACACGAGGCGTATATTTACGCGCCGCTGTCAAATGACAGCGCGTAAATAGACGCCCGCGTCAAAGAAGTGACCTGTCACTTCTTTGGCCGTAATTGGAGCCGTTATTCATTGACTCCAATGAATAGCAGCGCTAATTACGGCCGTAATGGACGCGGCGTTCAAGCGCCTGCACATGCCGGTACGGCTGAAATTACGGGGATGTTTTCAGGCTGAAACATCCCCGTAATTTCAGCCGTAACGGACGCCCTCGTGTTAACATACCCTAAAAACGAAAACCCCAAAAAGTGGAATCAGATTTTTTTTCCTATATCAGCCCGCAAATAATTTTTTTTCAGTTTCCCAGTACATTTTATGGAACTTTAAATGGTGTCAATAGAAACTACAGCTCCTCTCGCAAGAAATAAGCCCTCACACCACTCTATTGACGGAAAAAGAAAAAGGTTATGGCTCTTAGAATGTGGGGAGTGAAAAACGAAAATAAGAAAGCAAAAAATGGATCAGTCCTGAAAGGGTTAATTCATTTCTAATGAGAAAAACGTATGACCACATGTGGGGTATTTCCGTACTCGGGAGGAATTGCTTTACAAAAATTGGTTGTTTTTTTCTCCTTTATCCCTTGTGAAAATAAGAAAATTCAATATTTTAGTGGAAAAAAATGGTGATATTAATTTTCACGGCCTAATTCTAATAAATTCTGCAAAAGACCCGTGGGGTCTAAATGCTCACTTTACCCCTAGAAAAATTCATTGAGAGGTGTTTCCAAAATGGGGTAACTTTGGGGGTTTCCACTGTTTTGGTCCCTCCAGGGCGTTGCAAACACGACATGGCACCGATAACCATTCCAGCAAAATCTGTGCTCCAAAATCCAAATGGCGCTCCTTCCATTCTGAGCCCTGCTGTGGGTCCAATCAGCAGTTTATTACCACATGTGGGGTATTTCCAAAATCGGGAGACATTGCTTTACAAATGTTGGGGTGCATTTTCTTCGTTATTCCTTGTAAATATTAAAAATGTCTATGTTTTTTCAGAAAAACAGTAGATTTTCATTTTTACAGACTAATTACAATATATTTAGCGAAAAAACTGTGAGGTCAAAGTGCGAACTATACCCCTATATAAATTCCTTCAGAGGTGTAGTTTCCAAAATGGGGGTCACTTTTGGGGTGTTTACAATGTTTTGGCACCACAAGACCTCTTCAAACCTGGCAAGGTGCCTAAAATATATTCTAAAAAAAAAGGAGGCCCAAGATCCACTGGGTGCTCCTTTGCTTCTGAGGCCTGTGTTTCAGACCATTAGCGCACTCGGGCCACATGTGGGATATTTCTAAAAATGGCAGAATCTGGGCAATAAAATATTCAGTTGCGTTTCTCTGGTAAAACCTTCTGTGTTACAAAAAAAAAAAATGATTAGAAATGAATTTCGGCAAAAAAAACTTAATTTGTAAATGTCACCTCTACTTTGCTTTAATTCCTGTGAAATGCCTAAAGGGTTAAAACACTTTGTGAATGCTGATTTGAATACCTTGATGGGTGCAGTTTTCAAAATAGGGTGACTTCTGGGGATTTTCTAATATATAAGGCCCTCAAAGTCACTTCAGAACTGAACTGGTCCCTGAAAAAATGAGAAATTGCTGCTAAAGTTCTAAGCCATGTAATGTCCTCGAAAAGTAAAAATAAATCAAAAAACGATCCAAACATAAAGTAGACATATGAGAAATGTTAACTAGTAACTATTTTGCATGGTATTACTATCTGTTTTACAAGCAGATACGTTTAAATTTAGAAAAATGCACATTTTTTTTTTCAAAAATTTTTCACTAACATAAAGTACAACATGTCACGAGAAAATAATCTCATAATCCCTTGGATAGGTAAAAGCATTCCGATGTTATTACCACATAAAGTAACACATGTTCGATTCGAAAAAATCGGCTGTGTCCTGAAGGTCAAAACAGGCTGGGTCCTGAAGGGGTTAATGACCAGATACATTTTTCTGTTTTTGCCTCTCTGCCTTTCAGCAGCCATAGCTTTTTTATTTTTTCATTGATGTGGCTGTATGAGGCCTTGTTTTATGCGAGAGAAATAGTATTGTTTTCCCCCACAGTTTTGGGTAAAAAAATATTTTTTTACTGCGTAAATATAGGAAAAAGCGATACTTGACATTGTTTTTCATGTTTATTTTTTATCCCGTTCACGTTTCACGCTAAATAACCCGCTAATAGATTAATTATTCAGGTTATTACGGTCGTGTAGATATATAATATGTTTAGGTTTTTTGTTTTAATTTAGTGTAGGGGCAATAAAATATATTTTATGCAAAATAATTGCTTTTTTTGGGGACTTTTTTTTATTTATTTATTTATTTTTGTTGCTTCTTTTTTTTTTTTTTAATCCCACTAAGGGATAACTTTATTTATAACTTTATTTTTTACTTGTAATGTATTAGCATACTCCTGTATGCTAATACATTACACTGTGTCACTATGGCACAGGCTGCTGTTAGGGCAGCACATAATGTGCCCGAACAGCAGGCAAATGGAACAGACAGCCCTGGGGTCCTTTCTAGGTCCCCATGGCTGACTGCAGAGGGATTCCCCGGTGTTTGATCGCATCACCGGAATCCCTTTGATCATGCCGCGGTCATGGACCGCGGCAATCAAAGGGTTAAACAGCTGGGGTCCGAATGTTTTCCGAACCCAGCAGTATTCAGGAGGCTTCTCTAGGCTCAGGAACTGTTAGTTACAGCTCACACGAGCGCTCATCAGCCTGATCTACAGCGACGCCAAAAGATGTCGTTGTAGGCTGGGGATCTGCACTGCCTGCCGTCAAAAGACGGTGGGCGGCCATTAATGAGTTAAGCAACTAACATTGTTTGCATCATTTTTTACGGCCGTTTTTGGAGCGTTTTTTCTTTTGAGTCAATGTAAAATGGCTCCAAAAACAACTCAAGAAGTAACATGCACTTCATTTTACGCGCCGTTATTTGAAAATGAGGCGTAAAATAACGCCCTGTCAGAACAGAACGCCGTATTTCCCATTAAAATCAATGGGCAGATGTTTATAGGTGTTCTGCTTAGGATTTTTCATCCGTTTTCGGGACGTTTACGTTCCGAAAAACAGCAGAAAATAACCCGTGTGAACATACCCTTTAGGGTATGTTCACACGCTTAACAAAAAACGTCTGAAAATAAGGAGCTGTTTTCAAGGGAAAACAGCCCCTGATTTTCAGAAGTTTTTTGAGCAACTCACGTTTTTCGCAGCGTATTCGCGGCATTTTCGCTGCGTTTTTTACGGCCGTTTTTGGAGCTGTTTTCATTGGAGTCTATGATAAAACTGCTCCAATTACGTCCCAAGAAGTGTCCTGCACTTCTTTTGACGAGGCTGTAATTTTACGAGTCGTCTTTTGACAGCGATGCGTAAAATGACAGGTCGTCAGCACAGTACATCGTAAAGCCCATTGAAAGTAATGGGCAGATGTTTGCAGACGTATTGGAGCCGTTTTTTCAGACGTAATTCGAGGCGTAAAACGCCTCCATTATGTCTGAAAATAGGTCGTGTGAACCCAGCCTAAGGGTATGTTCACATGCTTAAAGAGGCTCTGTCACCAGAATATAAGTGCCCTATCTCCTACATAATCTGATCGGCGCTGTAATGTAGATAACAACAGTGGTTTTTATTTTGAAATACAAACATTTTTTAGCAAGTTATCAGCAATTTAGATTTATGCTAATTGGTTTCTTAATGACCAACTGGGTGTGTTTTACTTTTTGACCAAGTAGGCGTTGTAAAGAGAAGTGTATGACGCTGACCAATCAGTGAACAATCAGCGTCATACAGGGCCGCCATCAGGAATTTCAGGGCCCCATACAGCTAAATTGTCTGGGCCCCCCTACCGTGGCACCGCCCGTTAACGATACTCCGCCCAGCACCATATCACGCTCTTTGTGTGATACAAAGCTGATACCCAGGAAAATTGCTGTTTATTTACTGTCATTGTACTGTTGCTTTAGTATGCAGGTTTTAATGTGCTTTATTCTGTAAGGCTGGGTTCACACGACCTATTTTCAGATGTAAACGAGGCGTATTATGCCTCGTTTTACGTCTGAAAATAGGGCTACAATACGTCGGCAAACATCTGCCCATTCATTTGAATGGGTTTGCCGACGTACTGTGCAGACGACCTGTCATTTACGCGTCGTCGTTTGACAGCTGTCAAATGACGACTCGTAAAATGACTGCCTCGGCAAAGAAGTGCAGGACACTTATTTGCAACGTAATTTGAGCCATTCTTCATTGAAGTCAATGAAGAGCAGCTCAAGATTTACGAGCGTCAAAGACGCCTCGCATAATGCGAGGAGGAGCTTTTACGTCTGAAACGAGGCAGCTATTTTCTCCTGAAAACAGTCTGTCTTTTCAGACGTAAAAGCCACTTCTCGTGTGCACATACCCTAATCATGGTTGGTACTGAATTCACTTCCCTATATGACTCAGCAGAAACATAAATGGGCTGTTTCACCTTTAAGATGTATTCTCCAGAGAGAGGGGATGGGTTTAGCTAGCTGGGGACACAGGAACGAACTTCACCGAGTGCAGCAGTGTGGAGCAGAGGAGTTCAGAAGTGAGGAGAAGTGTGCAGCAGCGTGCAGGCAGAGGAGAGCAGACAAGTCAGTGTCTGAAGTTGGATTCTGTGAGATGCTGCAGCAGACATGTGGAACTGAGAGGAATTCTGTGAGAGGATCAGCAACAGCCATGTGGAAGTGAAAGGAGTGCAGGTCAGTGTGTGTTGCATGTGGCACAGACAAGGAGCTGGGACACTACTGAGAGTGCCTAGAGCAAAGCAAGGAGCTTGCACACAGCCTAGAATCCCCAAGGGACACCATTCCTCTGTCATAGTGCAACTGGATTGGGACAGTCAGCAGCGCACCTTCCAGCACAGTATAGAGAAGAAAGAGGAGCAGAACTCAGCGCACACTTGGAGGAATTACAGACAGAGTCAGGGAGGTGAAGCAGGTACAACCATTTGCAATACCCTGTGATATGTTTATTCTACTTAAAGAGGCTCTGTCACCAGATTTTCAAACCCCTATCTCCTATTGCTGCAGATCGGCGCTGCAATGTAGATAACAGTAACGTTTTTTAGTTTTTTTTAAAAACGAGCATTTTTGGCCAAGTTATGAGCATTTTTATATTTATGCAAATGAGCCTTTCTTATATACAACTGGGCGTGTTTAAAGTTATGTCCAACTGGACGTGTATTGTGTGTGTACATCTGGGCGTTTTTACTTGTTTTACTAGCTGAGCGTTGTGAATAGAAGTGTATGATGCTGACGAATCAGCATCATCCACTTCTCTTCGTTACCACCCAGCTTCTGGCAGTTCACCCCATCGTCATCAAGGAATGTCGGGCCGGATGTCGAGAGGGACGCGTCACCAAGGCAACGGCCAGGAGACCGGACTGGAGGAAGCAGAAAGTTCTCGGTAAGTATGAACGTGTTTTTTTTTACAGGTTACTCTATATTGTGATCGGTAGTCACTGTCCAGGGTGCTGAAACAGTTACTGCCGATCAGTTAACTCTTTCAGCACCCTGGACAGTGACTATTTACTGACGTCGCCTAGCATCGCTGCCGTAATGACGGGTGCACACATGTAGCCACCCGTCATTACGGGGCCTCATGCACATGACCGTAAAAACACCCGTTATTACGGGTCGTAATTATGACCCGAAATAGCGGGCCCATAGACTTCTGTTAGCCACGGGTACCTTCCCGTTTTCTCACGAGAAGGTGCCCGTGCCGTTAAAAAGATAGAACATGTTCTATTTTTTTATTTTACGGGCCGTGCTCGTAATTACGACTCGTAATTACGAGCACGGCCGGCCACGGGCAGCCAGCCGCTTTTGTGAGCCGTGCTGTCATTATAAAGTATAGCAGCACGGCCCGTAAAATAGAAAAATAGAACATGTTCTATTTTTTTAACAGCACGGGCACCTTCCCGTGAGAAAACGGGAAAGTACCCGTAGGAAACAGAAGTCTATGAGCCCGTTATTGCGGGTCGTAATTACGACCCACAATAACGGGTGTTTTTACGGTCGTGTGCATAATGGTAGCATGGCTCGGAAAAACGACCGGCCGTTCTCATCTCCTGAAATACTCTGTGCTGCCTTAAACTCTGTGGACAGGTCAGGATCCTGTTTCTTTTAAATGCTGCTAGGGAACCCGCTCGATCCACTATATAAGGCTGCGCTACAGTGCAGCATTTAAAAGAAACAGGATCCTGACCTGTCCACAGAGTTTAAGGCAGCACAGAGTATTTCAGGAGATGAGCGTGCAGATTCAGTGCTGCTGTGAACTCTGCTCTTACCATTACGTAGCTCTCAGTCTGTTACCTCTCCTCCACTACTGTCCTCAATAACACCTTCCCATGATTGGCAAGTCACCACCGCGCACAAGATCCGCACGCTCATCTCCTGAAATACTCTGTGCTGCTGTGAACTCTGCTCTTACCATTAGAGCTGTGCCCCATGTCTTTTTTAAAAAAAATTGCAAATAAATAAATAATTTTAAAAAATGACGTGGGGTCCCCCCCACTTTTATAACCACCCAGATACAACACAGCAGCAGCAGGCTAGCATTACAAGGGTGGGAAGGTCCACTGTTTTTGGCCCTTCCCAGCCTCATAATACCAGCCTGCGGCCGCCCCAGAGCCCAACCATCACAACAGATGGCCGGGTACTGGATCGTACCTAGCTCTTCCCGGCACCCCTGGTGGTGGTGGGTACCGGGGTAATAATGGTGGTTAGTGTTAGCCTCTGCACCGGCTAACACTAAGCCTCGCCGCCTTAGTAATGGATGTTGTCACTCAGACAGCGGCCATTACTAAAGTGGTAGTAATAAAATTTGAAAAGAAAAAGACAAAGATATAGATAAAATATTTTATTGAAATAAAGCACCCCCAACACAACCCTCATTAACCATTTTATTGTAGAAAAAAAAAACCGTCATCTAAGTAGTCCTCGTAGGCTTAGATTCAGTTTAATGTGTGATACTGACTGTTATACCATGTATAGAAGCCTACCGCGAAGTTGACTTAGATACAGGGCGCCAGCAGACAGTATCATACATGGCCATACAGACATATATACAAACAAACATACATGCAAACATACATACATACATATATACAAACATACATACATACAAACAAACAAGCATGCACATATATACATGCAAATATACATACATGCAAACATACACACATATATACATACATACATGCAAACTATCATACATACATACATACATGCATACACACACACACACATGAAAACATACATACATACAAACAAACATGCAAAGATACATACATACATATATACAAGCATGCACAAATATACATGCAAACATAAATACATGCAAACATAATTACATACATGCAAACATACATGCAAAAATAAAAACATGCAAACATACATACATGCAGTGAAGGAAATAAGTATTTGATCCCTTGCTGATTTTGTAAGTTTGCCCACTGTCAAAGACATGAACAGTCTAGAATTTTTAGGCTAGGTTAATTTTACCAGTGAGAGATAGATTATATTTAAAAAAAAACTGAAAATCACATAGTCAAAATTATATATATTTATTTGCATTGTGCACAGAGAAATAAGTATTTGATCCCCTACCAACCATTAAGAGTTAAGCCTCCTCCAGACCAGTTACACGCTCCAAATCAACTTGGTGCCTGCATTAAAGACAGCTGTCTTACATGGTCACCTGTATAAAAGACTCCTGTCCACAGACTCAATAAATCAGTCTGACTCTAACCTCTACAACATGGGCAAGACCAAAGAGCTTTCTAAGGATGTCAGGGACAAGATCATAGACCTGCACAAGGCTGGAATGGGCTACAAAACCATAAGTAAGATGCTGGGTGAGAAGGAGACAACTGTTGGTGCAATAGTAAGAAAATGGAAGACATACAAAATGACTGTCAATCGACATCGATCTGGGGCTCCATGCAAAATCTCACCTCGTGGGGTATCCTTGATCCTGAGGAAGGTGAGAGCTCAGCCAAAAACTACACGGGGGGAACTTGTTAATGATCTCAAGGCAGCTGGGACTACAGTCACCAAGAAAACCATTGGTAACACATTACGCCGTAATGGATTAAAATTCTGCAGTGCCCGCAAGGTCCCCCTGCTCAAGAAGGCACCTGTACAGGCCCGTCTGAAGTTTGCAAATGAACATCTGGATGATTCTGAGAGTGATTGGGAGAAGGTGCTGTGGTCAGATGAGACAAAAATTGAGCTCTTTGGCATTAACTCAACTCGCCGTGTTTGGAGGAAGAGAAATGCTGCCTATGACCCAAAAAACACCGTCCCCACTGTCAAGCATGGAGGTGGAAACATTATGTTTTGGGGGTGTTTATCTGCTAAGGGCACAGGACTACTTCACTGCATCAATGGGAGAATGGATGGAGCCATGTACCATCAAATCCTGAGTGACAACCTCCTTCCCTCCACCAGGACATTAAAAATGGCTCGTGGCTGGGTCTTCCTTCACGACAATGACCCGAAACATACAGCCAAGGCAACAAAGGAGTGGCTCAAAAAGAAGCACATTAAGGTCATGGAGTGGCCTAGCCAGTCTCCAGACCTTATTCCCATTGAAAACTTATGGAGGGAGCTGAAGATCCGAGTTGCCAAGCGACAGCCTCGAAATCTTAATGATTTACAGATGATCTGCAAAGAGGAGTGGGCCAAAATTCCATCTAACATGTGTGCAAACCTCATCATCAACTATGAAAAACGTCTGACTGCTGTGCTTACCAACAAGGGTTTTGCCACCAAGTATTAAGTCTTGTTTGCCAAAGGGATCAAATACTTATTTCTCTGTGCACAATGCAAATAAATATATATAATTTTGACAATGTGGTTTTCTGTTTTTTTTAAAAATATAATCTATATCTCATTGGTAAAATTAACCTAGCCTAAAAATTCTAGACTGTTCATGTCTTTGACAGTGGGCAAACTTACAAAATCAGCAAGGGATCATATACTTATTTCCTTCACTGTACATACATGCAAACATACACACATGCAAACATACATACATACATGCAAATATATACATGCAAATATACATACAAACATGCACATATATACATACATGCCAACATACATGCAAACATACATGCACATATATACATACTTACATGACAACATACATACATACATACATACATACATACATGACAACATACATACATACATACATACATACATACATACATACATGCAAACATACATACATACATTCATGCAAACATACACACATGCAAACATACATACATTCAAATATATACATGCAAATATACATACACACATGCACATATATACATACATGCCAACATGCATGCAAACATACATGCACATATATACATACTTACATGACAACATACATACATACATACATACATACATACATACATACATACATACATGACAACATACATACATACATGCAAACATACATACATACATTCATGCAAACATACACACATGCAAACATACATACATTCAAATATATACATGCAAATATACATACACACATGCACATATATACATACATGCCAACATACATGCAAACATACATGCACATATATACATGCACATATATACATACATACATACATGACAACATACATACATACATACATACATACATGACAACATACATACATACATGCAAACATACATACATGCAAACATACATACAAACATACATCAATGCAAACATACATACATGCAAACATACATACATGCAAACATACATACATACATTCATACATACATACATGCATGCAAACATACATACATGCAAACATACATACATACATACATACATGCAAATATATACATGCAAATATACATACACACATGCACATATATACATACATGCCAACATACATGCACATATATACATACATGACAACATACATACATACATACATACATACATGCAAACATACATACATGCAAACATACATACATACATACATACATACATACATACATGCAAACATACACACATGCAAACATACATACATACATACATGCAAATATATACATGCAAATGTACATACAAACATGCACATATATACATACATGCATACATACATGCAAACATACATGCACATATATACATACATACATACATACATACATACATACATACATACATACATGACAACATACATACATACATACATACATGCAAACATACATACATGCAAATATACACACATGCAAACATACATACATGCAAACATACACACATGCAAACATACATACATACATGCAAATATATACATGCACATATATACAAACATGCACATATATACATACATGCCAACATACATGCAAACATACTTGCACATATATACATACATACATACATACATGACAACATACATACATACATACATACATGACAAAATACATTCATGCAAACATACATACATGCAAACATACATACATGCAAACATACACACATGCAAACATACATACATACATGCAAATATATACATGCACATATATACAAACATGCACATATATACATACATGCCAACATACATGCAAACATACTTGCACATATATACATACATAGAAAAAATCGAGCAAAGAAGCAGCACTCAATAGCAAAAATTGTTTGTTTCTATATACATACATACATGACAACATACATACATACATACATGACAAAATACATTCATGCAAACATACATACATGCAAACATACACACATGCAAACATACATACATACATGCAAATATATACATGCATGCCAACATACATGCAAACATACATGCACATATATACATACATACATGACAACATACATACATACATACATGCCAAAAAAATATATAATACGTTCATACTTACTTTCCTCCTGTCCGGCCTCCAGCGATGACGTTTCATCCATGTCGCCGCTGCAGCCTGTGATTGGCTGCAGAGGCGGTCACGTGGGATGAAGCGTCATCCTGACGTGCGTGACCGCCACTACAGCCTGTGTTTGGCTGCAGCGGCGAAAGGGATGAAACGTCATCGCTGGAGGCCGGACAGGAGGAAAGTAAGTACGAACGTATTATTTTAATTTTTTTATTACATTAAAATTTTATTTTCCGCGCGCCGAGCATGTATTGTCAAGGTTGCTGAAAGAGTTAGTGCAGCCCATTAACTTTATCAGCACCCTGGACAGTAGCATGCTCGGCGCACGGAAGTGACAGGTTCGGTCCGAACTAGTTCGGTCCGAATCAAACTTTTTTGTGAAATTCGGCGAACTAGCCGAACCGAACTTTTGATAAGTTTGCTCATCTCTAAACACATAGTTTCGTTTAATCAGTGCACCTGTCACTATATCATACTGCCCGCAGTTAGGGCAACATTAACAGGCCGACAGGTTCACATAAACAAAATAGAAGATACAGTATTTGTTTTGGTACAATCTTAAAACCCCAATCTATGATCAAAAATAGATGCATAAGAGCAAAGGAGAAAAAGGTTGTTAAAACAGTGGCATAACAATTGCGGTCACAGGGGGGTGGGTCTTCCTGGAATGGGCGAGCCCCACTTAAAACCGGATCCTCTTATTTAACAAAGTGTTAGGATGGTGTATGCTGTCTCTTATATCATTTCCTAATGCTGCCCGGCCGGATGTGGCAGTGGGCCTTGTGTACCAGGCCATGAAGGCAAGAGGAGGGAGTAGTGGGGAGTAATTTTTTTTACATTTTTATGTCGGTTCTGGGGTCCATGCTTAAGGTGGACGAGGCTATTCAAAAGTGTGGCATGGGGCGCAGTACAATGTAGTTGCACCCCTGTGTGTAAATATTATTCTAGTTCTATATGTAACCCATTTATTCATTTTACACTTACCTTTGCAGTCTTCTCTTCTCTTCAGCAGGGGGGCATCAAGCTCACAAGTGCTTACCACACACTGAAGCTGAGCCTCTCCCTCTGCCCTATCCAGACACAGCAGTTGGCGTCGCTGGGATCGCTCTTCATCGCTTTGGACCTTTAGCAATAATAAAAATTATTAAGTGAAAAAAAATATATATATAAACATTGTAAAGAGCTTCGTCATTAGTTCTACAGAGTTTTAAACGTTAGGGTTAACACTTATGACGTTGAGCGTGACATCAAGATGTGCTAGATTGCAGCATGAGACTGCTGAGCAACTCAAATACACCCTTTTCCTTTACTGGTTAAAAAGCAACCATTCAGTCCAAAAAAAAAAACTAATTAAAAACTGCAAAATTATTGTTAACTTACCTGCTGGCCTCACTTGCTTCTGGCTCTGCTTCCTCATTCCTGTCCCCGTTTTCTGGAATCCAAGATGGCTGCTACTGTCTCAGACTTGCATATAGAAATCATTGCCTGCCAGTCTGAGACATGCCCCCACCTCCTTCAGTGCTCTCGGAAGGACTAGCACCGATGATGTCAGCACTGTGTCCATCTCTTCTGACACTTTTCCTGCTGGGTTCTTGACAGGGATTCCGGCTGCAGCAACATCCTCACTGACAGCGCGTCAGTGGAGGACGGAGGAAGACAGCGCCAGGGTTGTCATGAATCATCTTCTGTATGCAAGTATACAGTGGCGTAACTACCGCTATAGCAGCGGTAGCTGCTGCTACAGGGCCCGCTATGGCTGCTACAGCGCGACACCACTGAAGGGGTTGTTCCTACAAAACACATGCATCCCCTATCCACAGGATAGGGGATGCATGTGTGATCGCTGGTACGTCCAGCGATAAGGAGAACGGGGGACCAGAAGCCCCCGAAGTTCTCCATGACAAACCTCGGACTTCCGAGGTCTGTCTGCAGCTCCATAGAAATGAATTGTGCACTGGTCGCACTTGTGCGCATGCTTGACCAGCACACCTTTCATTTTTATTGAACTGCGCAGACTCCGGAAGTCCGAGGTTAGTCATGGAGAACTTGGGGGGACTTTCGGTCACCCGTTCTCCTTATCGCTGCCAGCGATCACACATGTATCCCCTATCCTGTGGATAGGGGATACATCTCTTTTGTAGGACAAACTATAGGCCATTTTTGGGGGGGCTATATGGCGTTATCTACAGGGGGGGTCTGTATGGCGTTATCTACGGGGAGGTTCTGTATGGTGTTATCTACAGGGGGGTCTGTATGGCGTTATCTACAGGGGGTCTGTATGGCGTTATCTCCATGGGGTGTCTGTATGGCGTTATCTACAGGGGGGGGGTTCTGTATGGTTTTATCTACAGGAGGGCTGTATGGTGTTATCTAAAGGGGGCTGTATGGCGTTATCTACAGGGGGCTGTATGGCGTTATCTACAGGGGGGATTGGGGCTGTAAGTCGTTATCTACAGGGAGCTGTGTATGGTGCTATCTGTAGGGGGGCGCTGTGTGGTGGAATCTATAGGGAGGCATTATCTACAAGGGGGGGTTGTGTGATACCCAGAAGAGGGGGGCCCCAGTCAAAAGTTTGCTATGGGGCCCAGTCTTTCCTAGTTACGCCCCTGTAAGTATATCATCATAAGCTTGTAACCGTCTTATATGTTTTATTGTCTGTGTTTTTTTAAAGGTTTCCGTGTCTTGGACTACGTAAGATCGTCGTGGTATCAAATTTTTACCAATAAGGGGGCGGAGCTAGCGACGGACCTGAATGGACGTGTGCTGCTGAGCTCCGTAACTACCGACAGCTCATTTATCGCATAAGATAGCGTGTTGCAGCCAGCCATGGTCAAGATTGGCGGCAGTAAGTCCAGAGACGACCAGGATACCCCCAGAACACTCGGGGCTCAAGGAGACATGGAGAAGTTCGTGAAAAGGGGGCCGTTAGGTACAGGCGGACATGAGGCCAAGATGGCGCCGTCCTCCTCTCGCTCCCGAGAAGAAGGAGTAGCTGGAGCAGCAGATGATAGCAGCGATGCAGGCAGCACTTCGACCGACTTGCCACTCACTAGAGACTTCTTCACATAGGTACTTAATAAGGCTTTGGAGCCCCTGGTTAGAGATTTGGCAGACATTAAACAAGATATGAGGCAAGTGGGGCAGCGGGTAGAGAAGTTGGAGGCTACTCAGGCGGCAATGCTAGATTTTAACACGGCAGTCACACACTGCTTCTCCTCGTGTCAAAAGCACTTTAATTCAGTATTCCGGGCCCTAGAAGACCAGGAGAATAGGAACCGCAGGAACAACCTGCGTTTTAGAGGGGTGCCAGAATCCATCCCTGCTGACGCTCTGATGGAAACTATCAGGGGACTTTGTCGCTCGCTGATCGGCCCTAATACGCCTGCGGACATTGTTCTGGAGAGGGCTCAGAGAGCTTTGCGCCCTAAACCAACAGCCTCTGATCCCCCGCGGGATGTAATATGTCGATTTCTGAACTACACGGATAAGGACGCTGTGCTGACTAAAGCGAGAAACACGGATGCTCTTACTTTACAAGGTTCTGTTATCTCTATATATCAAGATCTGGCATCTAGTACCCTTCAAAAACGTCGTCATCTGAAGCCACTTACTGATCATTTGAGGAATAAAAATATTATGTATCGCTGGACATTCCCGTTTGGATTATCATTCTTCTATGAAGGTCGTCGCATGCTTGTTTCGTCCGTGACGGACCTGGAGTCCGTATATGCGCACCTGGATATAGAGCCTCTGGATATAGAAGACTGGGACCCGGTCCTGGATTTGACGTCTCTTCCTGCTACAGCTCACTTGACACCATGGGAAGATGTTCCAGCTCCTAAACGTCAACGCAGCAAGAAGAAATCGGGACGATTGGGCTCACGCAGATTAGCAGGGGAAAGAGAGGATCTGCCTTGAATTGCGGCGTGGTAACTCACGCTTTATATTACTATATTCTTTATTTGGCCATGGTGTGGACTGCTATGGCTAGATGAGCTGATTGTGACGATACATGGTTAACTTACCAGATTCCCCCCGGTGGAAGGTTCTGTGTGAACCGTTACTGTTCTTGTTCTCAGTTTTGGGGTACTGTCCCCCATCTTTGTTATCTATGTTTGGTTTCCCCTTTCCCGTCCTGTCATTGGTACTTTATGTCCTACCCGCGTGCCTTATCTATGGTCCTGCAGTACTATGGAAAATGTGTGATATATCTCTCGGCTCGCCTTCATATGGTAGCAGAAAGATCATATGTTGTGTACTTGCCTGTCTGGTTTGGAGACGTGATAGTGTAACCTGCCTCTGCACTGTAATATGGCTGCTCTGAAGATAGTGTCATATAATGTGAGGGGCTGCAACTCCCCCTCAAAGCGATGCCAAATTTTTTCTTTTATGAAGAAAGCAAAATGTGATGTTCTTATGCTGCAGGAAACACACTTTAAGAAGGATCATTAGCCAAATCTTTCCTTTTCTCACTTCCCGGTATGGTTTCATTGTGGCAGCAATAGTGGGGCCTCCAGGGGGGTGAGTGTGGGTTTTGGAAAAGCCGTACCATTTGTCTGTTTATCTACCACTCTGGACCCAGAGGGCAGATACATTATATTGAAGGGTAAGATAGGCACTCAAATGGTCACTTTTCAAAATTTATATGCTCCTAATGTTGGACAGGTATTGTGGTTGAGTAAGGTACTACTGGTGGTGGATTCCGTGGCAGAAGGTATGACTATTATAGGTGGGGACATCAACCCGGTTATGGATCCTTTAGTGGATTCATCCGTTAAGAAATCGGCTTTATCGTATAGAGCTCTGAGGAGGGTTAAAACTTCTTTGGAGGATCGTGGCCTGGTTGATGTCTGGCGATGTTTTCATCCAACGGAGGTGGATTACTCCTTTTATTCTCATGTGCATAATTCCTATCAAAGATTAGACCACTTTTTTCTGCACAAAACTAACCTTCAATACTGTAGAAACACAAGTATAGGTTCCAGAGTGCACTCAGATCACGCACCGGTTTTTCTGTCATTGCAGTTAGCTAACACACAAGGCAGATCGCCAAGGTGGAGGCTAAACGATTCGGTATTAGGGCGAAGAGACGTAAAGGAGAATATCAAAGGAAAGTTGGAGGAATATTTTAGACTTAATGCTTTACCAGACACTTCCCCCCAGGTAGTTTGGGATGCTCACAAAGCCGTTGTAAGAGGGCACCTGATCAGCATATGTTCTCATATAAAAAAGGAAAGAGATAGAGATGTAGAGGTACTTCTGTCCCAGATCCAGAAATTAGAAAAACTCCATAAACAGTCCCTGGCTAGCCGACACTTGACTGAACTGAATGACCTTAGATCCCAGCTTAAGAACTTACTTAACGCCTCGTCGGCTAAATACTTTGAGAGGTCCCGACAAAATTTTTACGCTCATGGCAACAAGGCCTCTAAATTCATATCCAAAAGGGTCAAACAACGGCAGGTTAACAATCACGTCCATATGTTAAAGTCACCGGATGGCAGCTTGACTTACTTGGCCCCTAGAATAGCTTCTCTGTTTAGGGACTTTTATCATAATCTTTATAATCTGGAGAAATCGCTACCCTCGGAGTGTCTGGCAGATAGACCTGGGCTCATATCCTCATTTTTAGACTCTCTCTCTCTCTTCCGGTCATCTCCGAGACGCAGGGGGCAGTGTTGGCAAAACCATTTACTTTGGCGGAATTGGAGATAGCAGTTAAGCAGTCCCCAGTGGGGAAGTGCCCGGGGCCAGATGGTTTATCTATAGATTATTATAGATCCTTTGGAGAGATTCTCCTCCCTCGCTTATTATGCATTGCAAATCTTACCACTGAAGGAGTACCTCTATCTGTAGATATGTCAAGGGCATATATTTCCCTCATTCACAAAGAGGGGAAGGACCATATGATCTGTGCTAACTTCAGACCCATCTCACTTTTGAACACGGACCTGAAGCTGATAGCAAAGATGCTGGCGTCTCGTTTAAAACAGATCCTCCCAGACATTATTTCGCCAGATCAGGTCGGATTTGTAATGCAGAGAGAGGGAAAGGACAACTCTACGAGGGTACTGCACATATTACATCACGCACAAAAAAACAGGGTTCCAACAGTCCTTCTCAGCACAGATGCGGAGAAGGCCTTTGATAGGGTTAGCTGGAATTTTATGAGACAGACTATGCTGGCATTCCACCTCCCTACCCCATTCATTAATGCTGTCTTTTCAATGTATGCATCCCCCTCGGCGGTTATTACCGTAAATGGGGCCCTGTCCTCCCCTTTTGAAATTAGCAATGGCACCCGGCAGGGGTGTCCTCTTTCCCCCCTGCTGTTTGTCATGGTTATGGAGACTCTGATGCAGTCTATACATTTAAAGTCAGATATAGCGGGTATGTGGGTAGGGGGGGTGGAACACAAGGTAGCAGCCTACGCAGATGATCTACTACTGATTGTCACGAACCCTATCACTGCACTCCCAAAAGTAAAAGAAGTACTGGACTCCTTTGGTTACATTTCTAATTTCTTGATTAACGCGAGTAAATCAGAAGCGATGGGGATATCGGTGTCGCCGGAGTGTAGAGAAAAATTGAGGGCCAACTCGGCCTTTGACTGGTCGTCATCCCATATAACCTATCTAGGGATAAAGATGTGTGCAAATTGTGATGAGTTGTTCTCCTTGAACTTCTTACCGCTACTAGCCTCTTTACCTGACTGGTTACAACGATTAGATCTGCCTTATCTGTCGTGGTTTGGTAGGAAGAACATTGTCATGTCCTATGTCCTGCCTAAGCTTACTTATTTGATGCAGACATTGCCGGTAGCTATTGCTCGGCTATATTTCTCACGTATAATCAGACTATTTGATAAGTTTATCTGGAAGGGGAAAAGGGCACGTATTGCGAGAGCCATTCTGACTCGGCAAAAAAGAGCAGGGGGTATTGGTTTTCCAGACCCAGAACAATATTATAGAGCAATACATTTAGCTAGGGTGTTAGATTGGGTGCGAGCACCTGGAAATAAACTATGGGTGTCGTTGGAAAACGCACTATCCCCGTCACAGCTTAGGACTCTAATATTAATGGACCCCTCCTTGCTTTCGGATAGCGGCCCCTCGAACCCCTTTACACGGGCAACACTCTCAGTCTGGAAAGGGTTTGTAGCTAGCTTAGGGGGACAACAGCTGCCATCTCCTCTGATAGAGGTAAGAGATATTATAGGGGCAGCCACAAAAGCAGTAAGGAATAGTGCCCCATTACATGTCAGTAGCTCTCAGATGTCGCTGGCTCAACTGCTAGATGACGAGGGTTGTCTAATTCCCCATTCGGCTCTACTGTCTAAATTATCAATTACCAAGGGACATTTTTTACTTCTTGCATATGTAAAATCTATTACTCTGCTATGTTGTAGGTCCATCTCGTTTCACAGAGAAGCTAACTGGTTTGAAACGCTATGTTCCCAGAATCGCACGCCAGTTAAAAGTATCTCTCAGATTTATAGGAAGATCTCTGTCCCTCTTGCAACTAGACCTCCATACTTTATAGGATTGTGGGAAAGAGATTTGGGAAGGAAATTTACTGAGGCTGAAATATCCCGGATATTGATCGCCC
Source organism: Rhinoderma darwinii (assembly GCF_050947455.1). Taxonomy (NCBI): domain Eukaryota; kingdom Metazoa; phylum Chordata; class Amphibia; order Anura; family Rhinodermatidae; genus Rhinoderma; species Rhinoderma darwinii. The sequence continues at coordinate 589,777,039 of NC_134687.1, forward strand.
CACATAAAGTGTCCAGATGCATTAAGATTCAGGAGAACAGTTATAAAATACTATCCCGTTGGTACAGGACGCCAGATAAGACCTGCATGTTTGGCTCCATACATCCAGATACGTGCTGGCGTTGCGGGAGGGTCAGAGGCACTTTTTATCATGTGTGGTGGGAATGTGTCCCGCTGAAAGAATGGTGGGACAAAATTTTCTCAATATGTAATTCCGTTTGCAAGGGAACAATTCCGGTATCACCGGAAATTGCGTTACTTTCTATTGCAGATTCTTCAGTCCCGGTAGTCCCATCTGCTTTATTCAAATTGCTGATAGTGGCGGCTCGCCTGTTAATACCCCTACATTGGCTAACGGATACAGTTCCATCTTTAGATCACTGGACTGCGAGGGTAGATCAGATCTATAGGTTTGAGGAGATGTCTCATTGGAACTCGCATTCGAGGGATAAATTTCTCAAGATATGGCATCCATGGAAAAAGTACCGCAAATTTGTGTGATGTGATTTAATGTGTACTAAGAGGTTAAGTTATACCTTCGTATGTGGACAGTACTGCTTGTCGTGGACGTACCAATGTTTTTCCTTCTTTTTTCCCCTCCCCTGGGTTTTTACCCTGTTCAATATTCTCTTCCCTGTTTCCCCCCCCCCCTTATGGTCTGTAAAGTACTTATAATATGGCATGAGATGTAATGCTTAA